>NW_027167492.1:0-51485 GCF_013368605.1 Nyctibius grandis
ACCGGGGCCTTGTAGTGCCGCCGGAGCCTTGTGGGGCCTTGCGGGGCCGCCGAGGCCTTGTGGTGCCACCAGGGCCTTGTGGGGCCTTACGGTGCCACCGGGGCCTTACAGTGCCTACCGGGGCCTTACGGTGCCGCTGAGGCCTTACGGTGCCACCAGGGCCCACCGGGGCCTTGGAGGGCCTTACGGTGCCACCGGGGCCTACCGGGGCCTTGCAGTGCCACGGGGCCTACCGGGGCCTCCGAGGCCTTACGGTGCCTCCGGGGCCTTGCGGTGCCTTACCGGGGAGGGCGAAGGCGGTGGTGAAGCCGCAGGCGCGCAGGCGCAGGGCGGTGAGCGCGGGGCAGGACCGGAGGAGCTGGGCCAGGGGCCCGCAGGCGGCGTCGCCCAGCGGGTTCAGGCTCAGGTCGAGCTCTTGGAGGCTCTGGCGGGGGATTAGGGGACAGGCGAGGGGTTAGGGGAGGAGGAAGAGGTTTAGGAGGAGGTTTAGGGGCCAAGGCTGAGGTTTAAGGGCCAGGGCTGAGGTTTAGGGGCCAAGGCTGAGGTTTAGGGGCCAAGGCTGAGGTTTAGGGGCCAAGGCAGAGATTTAGGGGCCAAGGAAGAGGTTTAGGGGCCGAGGAAGAGGTTTAGGGGCCGAGGCAGAGGTTTAGGGGCCAAGGTAGAGGTTTAGGAGCCAAGGCAGGGGTTTAGGGGCCAGGGCAGAGGTTTAGGGGCCAAGGCTGAGGTTTAGGGGACAGGGCAGAGGTTTAGGGGCCAAGGCAGAGGTTTAGGGGCCAAGGCAGAGGTTTAGGGGCCAAGGAAGAGGTTTAGGGGCCAAGGCAGGGGTTTAGGGGCCAAGGCAGGGGTTCAGGGATCAAGGCTGAGGTTTAGGGGCCAAGGCAGGGGTTTAGGGGCCAAGGCAGGGGTTTAGGGGCCAAGGCAGGGGTTTAGGGGCCAAGGCTGAGGTTTAGGAGCCAAGGCAGGGGTTTAGGGGCCAAGGCAGGGGTTTAGGGATCAAGGCTGAGGTTTAGGGGCCAAGGCAGGGGTTTAGGGGCCAAGGCAGGGGTTTAGGGGCCAAGGCAGGGGTTTAGAAGCCAAGGCAGAGGTTTAGGGGCCAGGGCAGAGGTTTAGAGGCCAGGGCAGGGGTTTAGGGGCCAAGGCTGAGATTTAGGGGCCAAGGCTGAGATTTAGGAGCCAAGGCTGAGGTTTAGGGGCCAGGGCAGGGGTGTCCCCCCCGTGTCCCCCCCAGCCCCACCTGGAAGGCGCCGGCGGTGCCGGGGGGCCGGGGCAGGAGGTCCCGCAGCCCCTGGGCGCTGAGCTGGTTGCCGGCCAGGTCGAGGAGGGTGAGGGCGGGCAGGGTGGCCAGCGTGGCCAGCAGGTCGGTAGCCACGGAGTCGGGCAGCCCGCAGCCGCGCAGGCGGAGGTGCCGCAGGGGCGCGTGCAGCTTGAGGGCCCGGAGCAGCGGGGGGACGTGGGGGGGGCGCAGGGCCAGGCCCCCCCCCACCCCCAGCGCCGCGCTCTGCTCCTGCAGCTCCGTCACCTTCAGCACCAGCGGGTGGGGCTCTGCCGGGACACGGGGGGGCTGGGGGGGGCCCTGGGGACACCCCCCCCTCGCTTGGGGACCCCCAGCCCTCCTTGGGGACACTCCAGCCCTCCCTGGGGACCCCCCATCCCTCCTTGGGGACCCCTGAGCCCTCCTCGGGGACCCCCCAGCCCTCGGGGACCCTCAGCCCCTCTTGGGGACCCCTGAGCTGCTCTGGGGGACCCCCGAGACCCTCTTAGGGACCCCCAACCCCCCTTAGGGACCCCCCACCCCTCCTCGGGGACCCCCCAGCCCACCTCGGGGACCCCCCAGCCCTCCTTGGGGACCCCTGAGCCTCCTCGGGGACCACCCAGCCCCTCTTGGGGACCCCCCAGCCCTCCTCGGGGACCCCCCAGCCCTCCCCGGGGACCCCCCAGCCCCCCTCAGGGACCCCCCAGCCCCCCTCGGGGACCCTCGAGCTGCTCCTGGGGACACCCCAGCCCTCCTTAGGGACCCCCAACCGCTCTTGGGGACCCTGAGCCCTCCTTGGGGACCCCTGAGCCCCTCTTGGGGACCCCCCAGCCCTCCTTGGGGACCCCTGAGCCTCCTCGGGGACCACCCAGCCCCTCTTGGGGACCCCCCAGCCCCCCTCGGGGACCCTCGAGCTGCTCCTGGGGACACCCCAGCCCTCCTTAGGGACCCCCAACCGCTCTTGGGGACCCTGAGCCCTCCTTGGGGACCCCTGAGCCCCTCTTGGGGACCCTCGAGCCTCCTTGGGGACCCCCCAGCCCCCCTCGGGGACCCCCCAGCCCCCCTTGGGGACCCTCAAGCCTCCTCAGGGACCCCCCAGCCCTCCTCAGGGACCCCTGAGCCCCTTTTGGGGACCCCCCAGCCCCTCTTGGGGACCCCCCAGCCCCCCTTGGGGACCCCCCAGCCCCCCTTGGGGACCCCTGAGCCCTCCTTAGGGACCCCCCAGCCCCCCTCGGGGACCCCCCATCCCTCCTTGAGGAACCTCCAGCCCCCCTTGGGGACCCCCCAGCCCTCCCTGGGGACCCTCAAGCCTCCTCAGGGACCCCCCAGAACCCCTTGGGGACCCCCCAGCCCTTCTTGGGGACCCCCGAGTCCCCCTCGGGAACCCCCCAGCCCTCCTCAGGGACCCCTGAGCCCCTCTTGGGGACCCCCCAGCCCTCCTTGGTGACAGCCTGGCCCTCCTTGGGGACCCCCCAGCCCTCCCTGGGGACCCTCAAGCCTCCTCAGGGACCCCCCAGCCCCCCTTGGGACACCCGAGCCCCCCGTGGGACCATCCCAGCCCCTCTTAGGGACCCCCGAGCCCCCCTTGGGGACCCCCCAGCCCTCCTCGGGGACCCCCCAGCCCCCCTCGGGGACCCCCCAGCCCTTCTTGGGGACACCCCAGCTCCTCTTGGGGACCCCCTAGCTCCTCTTGGGGACTCCCCAGCCCCTCTTGGGGACCCCCCAGCCCTCCTCGGGGACCCCCCAGCCCTCCTTGGGGACCCCCCAGCCCTCCTCGGGGACGCCCCAGCCCCTCTTGGGGACCCCCCAGCCCCCCTTGGGGACCCCCCAACCCTCCTTGGGGACCCCCCAACCCTCCTCGGGGACCCCCCAACCGCTCTTGGGAACCCTGAGCCCTCCTTGGGGACCCCTGAGACCCTCTTGGGGACCCCCCAGCCCTGTCCCACATTGGGGACAGTCCCCAAGGTGACATGGGGGGTCCCCGGGGGGTCCTCACCAAGAGCCAGGCTCTGGCAAGCCCTGCGGTACCGCTCGGCCAAGGGCGGCAGGTCCCAGCCCTGCACCTCTGCCAGCACCTGCGATGCCACGACCGTCACCGGCGGCGTCACCGGGCACGGGGGGACACGGGGGGGGTCCGTGATGGGGGGGTCTCACCTCCTCGTTGCTCTGCAGGACGTCCCCCACGGGGTCCTGGGGGGCCAGCAGAGCCCCTTCTTTCTTCAGGGTGAGCCGGGGCAACAAGCCGCAGGTCTGGTAGTAGCGCTCGGCCGCCCGCTCCGCCAGCCAGCCCACGGCACGGCCCTCGCTGGCACCACCGCGGCACCGGTGAGCCCCGGGGGGGGTAACGGGGTGGGGGGGATAACGGGGAGGGGGGTAACGGGGTGGGGGTAACAGGGAGAGGGGGGCAAAGCTCTTACCTTTGGGGCACGGGGATGAGGAAGACGTTGTCCTGGATCCGCACCCGCACACGGAGGGTGGGCGTTGGGGTGGGCACTGGGGCGGGTGCTGGCACCGGTACCGGCGCAGGGAGACACGGGGGGGTCCCCTCGCCCTCAGCCTCACCGGGGAGGGGGGTCCCAGCCCCCTCGGAGGGGGGAGGTGGTGGGGGGCAGCGTCCCGGTGGGCTCCGTCGCACCAGCCCGGTGAGGCGGCTCTGGACGCTCTGGCGCCGCCGTGCCCGGTGCCGGGGTGGGGGGTGCGGGGGGGTGTCACCGTCGCTCTCCGGCTCGGTGCCGTCCCCCGAGGGTGTCACCGGCTCTCGGGGGTCGCGGCGCAGGCGCTTACGGCCCCCCCGGGCCACCCCGAGGTCGTCCTCGAGCCACTCCTCCTCCTCCCGGTACTGCTCGGCCGGGATGAGCGCCGGGCGCGGGGCGGGGGGCCGGGTGCCGGTGCCCGGGAGGGCCCTGGCGCTGCCCACACCCCTCACGGTGGCTTCGTACTCCCCCAGCCCCCGCTGCCGCTTCGCCACCGCCCTCAGCGCCACCACGTCACCGTCCCCCGGCACCGGTGGCACCTGGCTCTCGGCGTCCGACGCCGGCGCGTCCTGGCAGAGCTGCGGCGGCGCTGCGGGGGGGGGACACCAGCACCCTCAGCCCCCCCCCTCCCCAGAGCACGCCGAGGGGGGCGGGGTGCCCGGTGTCACCGCGTCCCACCTCCTCCTGCTGCTGTCACCGCCGGTGTCACCGCTGTCACCTCCCTGAGCAGCCGCTCGGTGGCCCGGCACCGCTGCCACGTCTCCTGGTCCAGCTCCTCGCCGTAGCTCCTCACCCACTCCTCCAGCGTCCCCAGCGGGGTCAGGCCCTACAAGAGGGGGGGGGGTTACGGCTCTCCTGGGGTGGCCCCCGTCCCCGGTGTCCCCCGGTGTCCCCACCTTGGCGTTCCTGGCTGTCACCGACGCTCCCCGGCGCACCAACAACTCGGCCACCTCGAAGTGGCCGCAGCTGAGGGCGTCGTGGAGGGGGGTGATGCCCTCGCAGCCGGGACCCCCCGGGTCGTCCAGCGCCGCCCCCCGCTCCAGCAAGAGCCGCACGATCTCTGCGAGGGGACACGGGGACAAAGGGGAGGTGACAGTGAGGTGGGGGGGGGTGACAGTGAGGTGGGGGGGGGTCTCAGGGGGGTCCCGTGCCCCCCTACTCACCCAGGTGCCCGTGGTTGCAGGCCTCGTGCAGGGGGGTCCAGCCGCAGTAATCGCGGGGGTTCAGGGGGTGCCCCTAGAAATAAAGGGGTGGGGGGTTGTGGGAGGGGGGTTTGGGGACCCCCACCCAATGTGGGGACCCCACCCAGTGTGGGGACCCCCCCCCCAGGCCCTCACCCACCTGCCCCAGGAGGAGGCGCACCCGGCGCGGGTCGCCCTCGATGCAGGCGCGGTGCAGGGGGGTCTCGCCCCGCTCGTTGCGGCGGTTCCACTGGGGGCACCCAGGGGAGAAGGGTGGGGGGGGGGTGATGGGGACCCCCCAGGGGTGCACCTCGATAGCCAAGAGACCCCCCCCACCCTATTTGGGGTGACAGGGGAAGGGGGAGACCCCCCCCCTCTTCTTTGGGGGTGTCATGGGGAGACCCCCACCCTTCTTTAGGGTGTCAGGGGAAGGGGGAGACCCCCCACCCCTCTTTAAGGGTGTCATAGGGAGCCCCCCACCCTCTTTGGGGGGTGACAGGGGAAGGGGGAGACCCCCCACCCCTCTTTGGGGGTGTTATAGGGTGACCCCCACCCTTCTTTGGGGGTGTCAGGGGAAGGGGGAGACCCCCCACCCCTCTTTAGGGGTGTCATGGGGAGACCCCCCACCCTTCTTTGGGGGTGTCATGGGAAGAGGGAGCCCCCCCACCCTTTTTGGGGGGTGCAGGGGGGTCACCCCCAGCCCCTCACCTTGCTGAGCCGCCGCCGCCCCGGGACGCTCTTGCTGTAACCATCGAGGTCATCTTCCTCCCCCTCTAGAAAAGACCCCCCCATGAGACCCCCCCAACCCCGTGAGAGACCCCCCACCCCATGGGGACCCCCCAGTGTCCCCTGAGCCCCCCAACCCCATTTGGGACCCCCCCAACCCCATGAGGACCCCCCCAGTGTCCCTGAGCCTCCCAACCCCATTTGGGACCCCCCCAACCCCATGAGAGATCCCCCACCCCATGGGGGACCCCCCAACCCCATGAGACACCCCCCAAACCCCATGAGAGACCCCCCCAGTGTCCCCTGAGCCCCCCAACCCCATTTGGGACCCCCCCACCCCATGGGGACCCCCCCAACCCCATGGGGACACCCCAGTGTCCCCTGAGCCCCCCCAAACCCCATGAGACCCCCCCAACCCCATGGGGACCCCCCCAACCCCATGGAGACTCCCCCAGTGTCCCCTGAGCCCCCCGAAACCCCATGAGACCCCCCAACCCCATGGGGACCCCCCCAGTGTCCCCTGAGCCCTCCCAACCCCATGAGAGACCCTCCCAACCCCATGGGGACCCCCCCAGTGTCCCCTGAGCCCTCCCAACCCCATGAGAGACCCTCCCAACCCCATGGGGACCCCCCCAGTGTCCCCTGAGCCCTCCCAACCCCATGAGAGACCCTCCCAACCCCATGGGGACCCCCCCCAGTGTCCCCTGAGCCCCCCTAAACCCCATGAGACCCCCCCAACCCCATGGGGACCCCCCCCAATCCCATGGGGACCCCCCCAGTGTCCCCTGAGCCCCCCAACCCCCATGAGACCCCCCCAACCCCATGGGGACCCCCCCAGCGCCCCTCCAAACCCCACGGGGAACCCCCCAACCCCCCTCACCGCTCTCCGACAGCTCCAGCTCGCTCTCCTCCTCCTGCGCCTCCTCTTCCTCCTCTTCCTCTTCCTCCTCCTCCTCCTCCTCGCCCCCCCCCGCCCCCCCCACCCCCCCCAGCCTCTCCCCGGTGGCCGCGGCCCCCTCGGTGTCCCCGTCCCTGAGCTGCACCGAGCGCAGGCGCCGCAGGATCTGCCGCTGCCAAGGGAGAGGAGGAGGAGGAGGAGGAGGAAGGTCAGTGGGGGTGGGTGGGGGGGTTATGGGGGTCCCTGTGCCCCCCCCTCACCTGCAGCCGGGGGTCTCCGGCCACCTGGGCCCGCTCCAGCGCGGTGCTGAGGCAGGGCCGGAGCTGGCCCGGGGGCTCGCCCGCCTCCTCCATGGCCAGCGCCACGTTGAGCCACGTCTTGGCCTCCTGCGGGGACGGGGTCAGGGCCTGGCACGGGGTGGGGGGCATGGACCCCCCCCCAGGGGACATGGGGGTCCCACACCGAGCCACAGGGGTCCCACACTGAGCCACGGACCCCCCAGGGACCCAAGTAGCCCCCTAAGGACCCCAAGAGCCCCCCAAGGACCCCAAGAGGCCCCTAAAGACCCCAAGAGCCCCCCAGGGACCCAAGTAGCCCCCTAAAGACCCAAGTAGCCCCCCTAAGCACCCAAAGAGCCCCACAAGGACCCAAAGAGCCCCCTAAAGACCCAAGTAGCCCCCTAAAGACCCAAGTAGCCCCCTAAGGACCCAAAGAGCCCCCCTAAAGACCCAAAGAGCCCCCCAAGGACCCACAGAGCCCCCCTAAAGACCAAGTAGCCCCACATGGACCCAAAGAGCCCCCCAGGGACCCAAAGAGCCCCCCTAAAGACCCAAGTAGCCCCCTAAGGACCCCAAGAGCCCCCTAAGGACCCAAGTAGCCCCCCCAAGGACCCAAGTAGTCCCCTAAGGACCCAAAGAGCCCCCCTAAAGACCCAAGTAGCCCCCCAAGGACCCAAAGAGCCCCCCTAAAGACCCAAGTAGCCCCCCAAGGACCCAAGGAGCCCCCAAGGACCCAAAGAGACCCCTAAAGACCCAAGTAGCCCCCCTAAAGACCCAAAGAGCCCCCTAAGGACCCAAAGAGCCCCCCTAAAGACCCAAGTAGCCCCCTAAGGACCTGGGGAGCCCCCTAAAGACCCAAAGAGCCCCCCAGGGACCCAAAGAGCCCCCCTAAAGACCCAAGTAGCCCCCTAAGGACCCAAGTAGCCCCCCATGGACCCGAAGAGCCCCCTAAGGACCCAAGTAGCCCCCCAGGGACCCAAAGAGCCCCGCAAAGGACCCAAGTAGCCCCCCTAAGGACCCAAAGAGCCCCCCAGGGACCCAAAGAGCCCCCCTAAGGACCTGGGGAGCCCCCTAAGGACCCAAGTAGCCCCCCCAAGGACCCAAAGAGCCCCCTAAGGACCCAAGGAGCCCCCTAAAGACCCAAGGAGCCCCCTAAGGACCCAAAGAGCCCCCCTAAAGACCCAAGTAGCCCCCTAAGGACCCAAATAGTCCCCCAAGGACCCAAAGAGCCCCCCAAGGACCCAAAGAGCCCCCCAAGGACCCAAGTAGCCCCTCAGGGACCCAAAGAGCCCCCTAAAGACCCAAGTAGCCCCCTAAGGACCCAAAGAGCCCCCCAAGGACCCACAGAGCCCCCCAAGGACCCACAGAGCCCAAGGACCCAAGTAGCCCCCCTAAGGACCCAAGTAGCCCCCCTAAGGACCTGGGGAGCCCCTCAGACCCCCCCCGAGCCCCCCCCTCACCTCCAGCGCGTCGCCCCGGTGCAGGGCCAGCTCCTCCCGGTAGTGGTGCAGGGCTCGCGCGTGGTCCTTCAGGTCCCCAAAGGTGGTGGCCAAGGAGACGTGGATGATGGCCAGCTCCCCCGGCGGCCTCCCCAGCGCCTGGGCCAGGCTCAGCTGCCCCCCGGGACCCCCTGTGAGTGGGGACAGCCCCCCAGGACCCCCCCAAAGCCCTCCCTGGTGTCCCCCCGCCATGTCACCTGCCGCTGGTAGTAGTCCACGGCCCGGCCGTAGTCGCCGTGCCTGGAGAAGGTGTCCCCGAGCTGCTCGCAGAGGGCTAGTGCCGCCGGCGGGTCGCTGGCCGCCGCCTCCTCCAGAGCCTCCTGCAGCCGCGTCACCTTGGTGGCTGCGGGGGGGACAAGTGGGGCATGTCCCCCGGAGCCACCCCCACGGAGGGGCTCGGTGTCCCCTCGAGTGGCACCGGGGTCGTCGCAGCCCTGAGCCGCGGCAGCCCGGGAGGGGACGGGGCAGAGCCAGGGGGTCTGGTGGCCCCCTGGGCCATTGTACCTCTGCTGGGGACACCATCCCGCTCCTGGGGACATTATCCTGCTCCTGGGGACACCTGCCCACCCCTGGGGACACCTGCCCACCCCTGGAGACATTATCTCACCCCTGGGGACACCATCCTGCTCCTGGGGACATCAACCTGCCCCTGAGGACATGGTCTCGCCCCTGGGGACATCGTCCTGCCCCTGGGGACACTGTCCTACCCCTGGGGACACTGTCCTACCCCTGGGGACACCATCCTGCCCCTGAGGACACCTCCCCACCCCTGGGGATATTATCTCACCCCTGGGGACATTATCTCACCCCTGGGGACATTATCTCACCCCTGGGGACATCAACCTGCCCCTGAGGACATGGTCTCGCCCCTGGACACAGTGTCCCACCCTTGGGGACATCATCCTACCCCTGGGGACGCCGTCCCTCCTCTGGGGATGCTGTCCCCCCCCTGGGGACACTGTCCCACCCCTGGGGACATGGTCTCTCCCCTGGGGACATCGTCCTGCCCCTGGGGACACTGTCCCCCCCCGGGGACATCGTCCTGCCCCTGGGGACACCTACCCACCCCTGGGGACACTGTCCCGCCCCTGGGGACACCTACCCACCCCTGGGGACACTGTCCCGCCCCTGGGGACACTGTCCCGCCCCTGGGGACATCGTCCTGCCCCTGGGGACATGGTCTCTCCCCTGGGGACACTATCCCACCCCTGGGGACATGGTCTCTTCCCTGGAGACACTGTCCTACCCCTGGGTACAGACTCTCACCCCTGGGGACACCATCCCACCCCTGGGGACATTGTCCTGCCCCTGGGGACACCGTCCTGCTCCTGGGGACATTATCCTATCCCTGGGGACACCATTCTGCTCCTGAGGACACCTACCCACCCCTGGGGACATTATCCCACCCCGGGGGACATTATCCCACCCCTGGGGACATCATCCTGCTCCTGGGGACAACGTCTCTCCCCTGGGGACATCGTCCTGCCCCTGGGGACACCTGCCCGCCCCTGGGGACACCATCCTGCCCCTGGGGACACCTACCCACCCCTGGGGACATTATCCCGCCCCTGGGGACATCATTCTGCCCCTGGGGACAACGTCTCGCCCCTGGGGACACCTACCCACCCCTGGGGACATTATCCCACCCATGGGGACATCGTCCCGCCCCTGGGGACACCTACCCACTCCTGGGGACATCATCCTGCTCCTGGGGACATGGTCTCTTCCCTGGGTACACTGTCCCACCCTTGGGGACATCTTACTCCTGGGGACACCTACCCACCCCTGGGGACATCATCCTGCCCCAGGGGACACCTACCCACCCCTGGGGACATTATCCTACCCCTGGAGAAATTATCCTACCCCTGGGGACACCGTGCTGCTCCTAAGGACACCTACCCACCCCTGGGGACATTATCCCACCCCTGGGGACACCATCCTGCTCCTGGGGACACCATCTCTGCCCTGGGGACATCATCCTCCCCCTGGGGACACCGTCCCCCCCCCCCGGTGCCCCGTCCCCGCTCACCGTAGCGCAGGTTGGCGCGCACGAGCTCCCGCTGCCAGGGCTGCCGGGAGCCCAGCGCGTGGGCCTGCCTCAGCGCCCGCTTGGCCGCCGCGAAGTCCCCCAGGCTCAGCAGCACCTGGGTGACAACGGGGGGGGGGGACACAAACATCACCAGGAGGGGACAAACGTCACCAGGAGGGACACACCGAGGGGGGTCCACCCCCCCCCTCAAGCACCCACCTGCCCCGTGGCGCCGCAGCACTCGCTCTCCAGCGCCTTCTCCCGGAGCCTGCGGGCGCAGTCGCGGGCCCGGGCCAGGCAGCGCAGGGCCCCCGAGGGCTCGCCCTCGCGCAGCCGGATGCTGCCCAGGTTGAAGTAAGCGCGGTAAAGGTCCTCGTCCAGCCGGCCCTGCCTGCCGCCGGAGCCGTGTCGGTGTCCCGCGCTCACCGGGAGCTCGCCGGGACCCCCTGGAGCTCACCGGGACCCCCCCAGAGCTCACTGGGACTGCCCAGAGCTCACTGGGACCCCCCAGAGCTCACCAGGAGCTCACCAGGACCCCCCCAGAGCTCACCGGGACCCCCCCAGAGCTCACCAGGACACCTGGGAGCTCACTGGGATCCCCTAAAGCTCACCGGGACCCCCCCCAGAGCTCACTGGGATTCTCCGGAGCTCACCAGGACCCCCCCAGAGCTCACTGGGAACTCACTGGGAACCCCCAGAGCTCACTGGGATCCCTGGGAGATCACCGGGACCCCCCCAGAACTCACTGGGAGCTCACCAAGACCCCCCCAGAGCTCACCGGGACCCCCCAGAGCTCACTGGGACCCCCCCAGAGCTCACTGGGAGCTCACTGGGACCCCCCAGAGCTCACTGGGATCCCTGGGAGATCACTGGGACCCCCTAGAGCTCACCAGGAGCTCACTGGGACCCCCCAGAGCTCACTGGGACCCCCCCAGAGCTCACTGGGAGCTCACTGAGACCCCCTAGAGCTCACCAGGAGCTCACTGGGACCCCCCAGAGATCACTGGGACCCCCCCAGAGCTCACCAGGACACCTGGGAGCTCACTGTGATCCCCTAAAGCTCACCGGGACCCCCCCAGAGCTCACTGGGAGCTCACCAGGATCCCCCCAGAGATCACTGGGACCCCCCCAGAGCTCACCGGGACCCCCCCAGAACTCACTGGGAGCTCACCAGGATCCCCCCAGAGATCACTGGGACCCCCCCAGAGCTCACCGGGACACCTGGGAGCTCACTGGGATCCCCCTAAAGCTCACCGGGACCCCCCCAGAGCTCACTGGGATTCCCCGGAGCTCACCGGGACCCCCCCAGAGCTCACTGGGATTCCCCGGAGCTCACCAGGACCCCCCCGGAGCTCACTGGGAACTCACTGGGAACCCCCAGAGCTCACTGGGATCCCTGGGAGATCACCGGGACCCCCCAGAACTCACTGGGAGCTCACCAAGACCCCCCCAGAGCTCACTGGGACCCCCCCAGAGCACACTGGGACCCCCCGGAGCTCACTGGGACCCCCCCAGAGCTCACTGGGACCCCCCAGAAGCTCACCAGGACCCCCCCCAGAGCTCACTGGGATCCCCCCAGAGCTCACTGGGACCCCCCCAGAGCTCACCAGGAGCTCACCAGGATCCCCTGGAGCTCACCAGGACCCCCCAGAGCTCACCGGGACACCTGGGAGCTCACTCGGACCCCCTAAAGCTCACCGGGACCCCCCAGAGCTCACTGGAACCCCCCCAGGAGCTCACTGGGATCCCTCTGGGACCACCCAGAGCTCACTGGGATCCCTACGAGATCACTGGGACCCCCCCAGAGCTCACTGGGAGCTCACTGGGACCCCCTAGAGCTCACCAGGAGCTCACTGGGACCCCCCAGAGATCACTGGGACCCCCCCAGAGCTCACCAGGACACCTGGGAGCTCACTGGGATCCCCTAAAGCTCACCGGGACCCCCCCAGAGCTCACTGGGATTCCCCGGAGCTCACCAGGACCCCCCCAGAGCTCACTGGGAACTCACTGGGAACCCCCAGAGCTCACTGGGATCCCTGGGAGATCACCGGGACCCCCCCAGAACTCACTGGGAGCTCACCAAGACCCCCCCGGAGCTCACCGGGACCCCCCAGAGCTCACTGGGACCCCTCAGAGCTCACTGGGATCCCCTGCAGCTCACTGGGACCCCCCCAGAGCTCACCAGGACCCCCCAGAGCTCACCAGGAGCTCACCGGGACCCCCCAGAGCTCACTGGGAGCTCACCGGGATCCCCCCAGAGATCACCGGGACCCCCCAGAGCTCACCGGGACACCTGGGAGCTCACTGGGATCCCCTAAAGCTCACCGGGACCCCCCAGAGCTCACCGGGACCCCCCCAGAGCTCACCGGGACCCCCCCAGAGCTCACTGGGAGCCCACTGGGACCCCCGTGGCTCCCCCCCCCTCCTTACTCAGCCAGGAAGATGCTTCTCTTGATGTACTCGTCGCGCTTGGGCGCGGCCTTGAGGCTGTCGTAGACCAAGGCCAAGTTCAGGTAGAGGCGGGTCCGCATCTCCCTCAGCTCCCGGCCCGGCACGGCCCCTGCGGGGGAGAACGGGGGATGGGTTGGGGTGGGGAGGAGCTGTAGGGTCAGCGAGGCCACCCAGCACTGCCAAGGCCACCACTAGCCCGCGGCCCTCAGCACCACATCTACATGGCTTTGAAATCCCCCCAGGGATGGGGACTCCACCACTGCCCTGGGCAGCCTGTGCCAGCGCTTGACAACCCTTTCCAGGAAGAAATTGTCCCTGATCTCCAACCTAACCCTCCCCTGGGGCAACCTGAGGCCAGAAGGTCTCCCCTCAGCCTCCTTTTCTCCAGGCTAAACCCCCCCAGGTCCCTCAGCCGCTCCCCATCACACTTGTGCTCCAGACCCTTCCCCAGCCCCGTTGCCCTTCTCTGGACTCGCTCCAGCACCTCAAGGTCTTGCTTGTCGTGAGGGGCCCAAAACTGCCCCCAGGATTCGAGGTGCGGCCTCACCAGTGCCAATCCCTGCCCTGGTCCTGCTGGCCACACTAGTGCTGGTACAAGCCAGGATGCTGGTGGCCACCTGGGCACGCTGCTGGCTCACATCCAGCCCCCACCGACCAACACCCCCAGCTCCTTTCCCACCAGGCACTTCCCACCCCCTCTCCCCCACCCTGTAGCGCTGCGGGGGGCTGTTGTGCCCCACGGGCACGACCCCACTTGCCCTTGTTGCCCCTCACCCCGTGCCCTCAGCCCCTCGATCCCCTCCGGCGTCACCCAGCACCCTCTCACCCTCCAGCCTCTCCTCCACGATGGCCAGGCTGGTGCGAAACGCCCGCTCGGCCTCACGCAGCGCCGGCCCCGCCGCCTCCTCCCCCCCCGGCGAGCCGCTCTCGGCGATGAACATGTGCGTGCGGCCAATGGTGGCCCAGGCTCGTTGCTGCTCCGTGTCGTCCGCCAGCGACCGCGCCAGCTCCAGGTGCTGGTGTTGGTGCTGTGGTGGGGGGGGGGGGACAGACACTCAGACCCCTCCCCAGACCCCCCCCCCCCCCTCTAAGAACCAGACCCACTTGCAGCGCCGCCTCGTAGCTCTCCAGCTCGGCCAGGCGCTCGCCGATCTTGCGGTGAGCCACGGCGCAGCCGATGCTGTCGCCGGCCCCCTCCAGCAACCGCAGCTCCTGCCGGTGCTCCTCCAGAGCCTCCTCGTAGCGTCCTGCCGGTGACACGGGGCGGGGGGGGGACACTGTCAGAGGTGGGGGGGGGCTTCCTACATACCCTGGCGGGGTGGGGGACGCACCATGGCTGGCCAAAATCTCCCCCAGCTGGTTACAAAGCGCCGCCTCTTCCACCAGGTTCCCGCTGCGCTGGGCCTTCTCCTTCGCCTTCTGCAGCTCTGGGGGGTCGGGGGGGTTCAGCCTGGTGACACCCCCGCACCCATGTGGACCCCAACACACCCCAGGGCTGCTGGGGAACCCCTGGGACCCCCCCAAACCAGCCTGTGCCCAGCACAGAACCCTCTAAGCCTGGAGGAAGGTTCTGGAGCCCCACCGGTGTCCCGTCCCCCCCAGACGAGGGGGGCCTGAGGCGGGGGGGTGAGGGGGGTCACCCCATGGGGAGGGGGCTGGGAACGGGGGGGAGCACCGAGGGGCTGGGGGGGGGGCATGAGGGAGAAGGCGGGGGGGAACGTGAGGGGCCGCCTGAGGAGGCCCCGCAGGGCCGGGAGCGAGGGTCTGTGGGGGGCCCCGGGCCGAGGGGGCGCGGAGAGGCTCCGAGGGCCCGCGTAGGCCCCCGCAGGCCGGTGTAGGCCCCTGTAGGCCCGCGTAGGCCCCCGCAGGCCCCTGTCGGCCGGTGCAGGCCCCTGCAGGCCCGCGTAGGCCCCCGCAAGCCGGTGTAGGCCCGCGTAGGCCCCTGCAGGCCCGCGTAGGCCTCCGCAGGGCGGTGTAGGCCCCTGCCGGCCGGTGTAGGCCCCGCGTAGGCCCCGACTCACGGCGGATCTCCCGCGCCCCCTCCGCGCTCATCCCCCGCCGCCGCCGCCGCCGCTTCAGGAGCCCGCCGAGCGCCGCCGGCCCCGCCCCGCCGCCCCCATTGGCCCGCGCGCCGCCCCGCTGCACCAATCCGCGCGGGGAAAGGAGGAGGATCGCCGCTTCTATTGGCTAACGTGAGTAGGTCCCGCCCCCTGGGTGGGGACTACCGGTCGCCGCCGGCCGCGGGGGATGCTGGGAAGGTGGCGGACCCGCCCACCGCCCCCAGTGCTCCCAGTGCCACCAGTACCTCCGGCCGCTGCTCCCAGTGCCCCCCAAGCACTGCCCGCAGGCCCAGTAGCTCCCAGTGCTCCCAGTAACCCCCCAGCCCAACGGCCCCAGTGCTCCCAGTACACTCCAGTAGCTCCCAGTATCTCCCAGTGCACTCCAGTAGCTCCCAGTGCTCCCAATGCTCCCAGTACCACCCAATGTACTCCAGTAGCTCCCAGTAACCCCCCAGCCCAACGGCCCCAGTGCTCCCAGTACACTCCAGTAGCTCCCAGTATCTCCCAGTGCTCCCCGGTATCCCCCAGTGCACTCCAGTAGCTCCCAGTGCTCCCCAGTATCCCCCAGTATCTCCCAGCCCAGTGGTCCCAGTGCTCCCAGTATCCCCCAGTGCACTCCAGTAGCTCCCAGTGCCCCCCAGTATCCCCCAGTATACCCCAATCCTCCCCAGTACCCCCAGCCCAGTACATGCCAGTAGCTCCCAGTGCTTCCCAGCATCTCCCAGCACCCCCCATTGCACTCCAGTAGCTCCCAGTGCTCCCCAGTATCCCGCAGCCCAGTGGCCCCAGTGCTCCCAGTACCACCCAATGCACTCCAGTAGCTCCCAGTGCTACCCAGTATCCCCCAATGCACTCCAGTAGCTCCCAGTGCTCCCAGTACCCCCAGCGCTCCCAGTACCCCACAGCCCAATGGCCCCAGTGCTCCCAGTACCCCCAGCCCAGTGGCTCCAGTGCTCCCAGTACTCCCCAGCCCAATGGCCCCAGTGCTCCCAGTACCCCCAGCCCAATGGCCCCAGTACCCCCCATCCCAGCCCTGCCACCACACAGCCCAGTGCTCACAGTACCCCCACTCTGATATCCCAGTTCAGCGTCACTGGTGCTCCCAGTACCCCCAGTGCACCTCAATGGCTCCCAGTAACCCCCACCCAGTGCCTCCCAGTACTCCCAGCACCACCCCCCACAACCCCGCAGCCCAGGGCTGTCCAGTTTCTCCAGTAATCCTCCAAAACCTCCCAGTTTCCCCAGTAACCCCCAGCCCAGTGTCCCCAGTATCCCCATTAACCCCCAGCCCAGTGCCCCCAGTATCCCCCATACACACAGCCCAGTGCCTCCCAGTGTCCCCAGTAACCCCCAGCCCAGTGCCCCCAGTATCCCCCATACACACAGCCCAGTGCCTCCCAGTGTCCCCAGTAACCCCCAGCCCAGTGCCCCCAGTATCCCCCATACACACAGCCCAGTGCCTCCCAGTATCCCCAGTAACCCCCAGCCCAGTGCCCCCAGTATCCCCCATACACACAGCCCAGTATCTCCCAGTGTCCCCAGTAACCCCCAGCCCAGGGCTACCAGTATCCCCCATACACCCAGCCCAGTGCCCCCAGTATCCCCCATACACACATCCCAGTGCTCCCAGTATCCCCAGTAACCCCCAGCCCAGTATCCCCAGTGCCCCCAGTATCCCCCATACACCCGGCCCAGTGCTCCCAGTATACCCAGTGCCCCCAGTATCCTCCATACACGCCCCCCCGCCCTCCCTCAGGCCCTGGGGGGACACCAGTCCCCGAAGTGTCCCCAAACTGGGAGCACTGGGGTGACCCCCCAGTTTACTGCAGTAATAATTAACGTCGCGTTAACGAGGGGGGGGGCAAATCCCTCCCAGTTTGGGCAAAAAAACAACCGACCAACCCTCAAATTGGGGGAAAAAGAGAAAAAACCTCAAATTTTGGTTAAAAAAACCCCAAACCTCAAATTTTGGTTAAAAATTCCCTCAAATTTTGATTTTCTAAAAATTCCTCAAATTTTGGTTAAAAAAAAGTCAAATTTTGATTTTAAAAAAACCTTCAAGTTTTGGTTAAAAACAAAATTCTCAAATTTTGGTTAGAAATTCCCTCAAATTTTGGTTTTAAAAAAACAACCCAAATTTTGATTTCGAAAAACAAATTCAAATTTTGATTTAAAAAAAACTTCAAATTTTTGTTAAAAAAACCTCAAATTTTGATTTTAAAAACCCTCAATTTTTGATTTAAAAAACTCTCAAATTTTGATTTTAAAAACCCTCAAATTTTGATTTTAAAAACTCTCAAATTTTGATTTAAAAAACTCTCAAATTTTGATTTAAAACCCCTCAAATTTTGTTTAAAAAAAATCTCAAATTTAGGTTTAAAAATCCCCTCAAATTTTGATTTTAAAAAAAACCCAATTTTGGTTACAAATTCCTCTCAAATTTTGGTATCAAAAAAGGTCAAAGTTCAGTTTTAAAAACCCTCAAATTTAGATTTTAAAAAAGAACCCTCAAATTCCAGTTAGAAATTCCCTCAAATTTTGGTTTTTAAAAAAATTCCCTCAAATTTGGATTTAAAAAAAACTCAAATTTTGGTTTTCAAAATACCCTCAAATTTTGGTTAAAAAAAAGGTCAAATTTTAGTTTAAAAAAATCCTCCAATTTTGGTTACAAATTCCCCTCCAATTTTGGTTTTAAAAAATGAGTCAAATTTTAGTTTTAAAAATTCTCAAATTTTGAATTTTTAAAAACCCTCAAATTTAATTTAAAAAAACCCCTCAAATTTCACTTAGAAATTCCCCACAAATTTTGGGTTTAAAAAACCCTCAAATTTCAGTTAAAAAAAAAAACACGTCAAATTTTGGTTAGAAATACCCTTGAATTTTGACTTAAAAACCCTCAAATTTTGATTTAAAAAAACCCCTCAAATCCTGGTTAAAAAAAATCCCTCAAATTTTGATTTAAAGAAAAACCCTCCAATTTTGGTTAGAAATTCCCCACAAATTTTGGGTTTAAAAAACCAGTCAAATTTTGATTTTTAAAAAACCCTCAACTTTTGGTTTTAAAAAAACCCTTCAAATTACAGTTAAAAAAAATACCTCAAATTTTGGTTAGAAATTCCCTCAAATTTTGGTTTTCAAAAAATCCCCTCATATTTGGATTTAAAAAAAAAACCCTTCAATTTTGGTTACAAATTCCCTTCTAATTTTCGCTTTTAAAAAACAACTCAAATTTTGATTTTAAAATCCCTCAAATTTTGATTTTATAAACCCCTCAAATTTTGATTTAAAAAATCCTTCAAATCTTGGTTAAAAACCCTTAAATTTTGCTTAGAAATTCCCCTCAAATTTCAATTTAAAAAAACAAATTCAAATTTGATTTTCAAATTCCCCTCCAATTTTGGTTTTAAAATCCCGTCAAATTTTGACTTAAAAACCCCTCAAATTTTGGTATTAAAAAAAGAAGCCAAATTTTAGTTTTAAAAACCCTCAAATTTAGATTTTTTTTAAAAAAACCTTCAAATTTAGATTTAAAACACCTCAAATTTCAGTTAGAAATTCCCTCAAATTTTGGTTTTAAAAAAATTCCCTCAAATTTGGATTTAAAAAACCTCAAATTTTGATTTTTAAAATACCCTCAAATTTTGGTTAAAAAGTCAAATTTTGGTCTAAAAATCCCCTCAAATTTTGATTTTTAAAAATCCCTCAAATTTTGGTTTTAAAAAAACAACTCAAATTTCAATTTTAAAAAAACCCTCAAATTTTGATTTTAAAACAGCCTCAAATGTTGATTTTAAAATCCCTTCAAATCTTGGTTAAAACCCCTCAAATTTTGCTGAGAAATTCCCCTCAATTTTCGATTTAAAAAAACAAATTCAAATTTTGATTTTCAAATTCTCAAATTCTGATTTTAAAAACCCTCAAATTTTGATTTAAAACCCCTCAAATTCTGATTTTAAAAACCCTCAAATTTGATTTTAAAAAAACCCTCAAATTTTGGATTTAAAAAGAAAACCACCTCAAACTTTGGCTAGAAATTCCCCGCAGATTTTGGCTTTAAAAAACCCTCAAATTTTGATTTTAAAAAAAACCCTCAAATTTTAGTTACAAATTCCCCTCAAATTTTGGTTTTAAAATCCAAGTGAAATTTTAAATTAAAAAACCTCAAATTTCAATTTAAAAACCCCTCAAATTTTCCTCAAAACTCAAATTTCCCTTTAAAAAACCCCCCTCAAACCGCAATTTCCAAACCCCTCCAATTTTGCTCACAAATTCCCCACAAATTTTCCTTTTTTTTTTTCTAAAAAAACCTTTAAATTTTACTTTTAACCCCTCAAATTTCCCTTTTACCCCCCCCCCAT
Source organism: Nyctibius grandis (assembly GCF_013368605.1). Taxonomy (NCBI): domain Eukaryota; kingdom Metazoa; phylum Chordata; class Aves; order Nyctibiiformes; family Nyctibiidae; genus Nyctibius; species Nyctibius grandis. Next base: position 19,207 of record NW_027167492.1, read on the forward strand.
TGGGCCTGTGACCCTCCGAGCCCCCCCCCCTCTCCTCTCCCGGTGCCACCCGGTGCCACCGTCCCCCCACCCCACCCCACGCTGGGTTTTACCCCCCACCCCCCACAAATCCACCCCAATTTTTCGTCGTTCTTCTCTATTTTGTGGCGTTAAAACCGCCGAAGGGGGGCCGGGCCGCGCCGGGGGTAGGCCGGGCCGCGCCGGGGGTAGGCCGGGCCGCGCCGGGGTAGGCCGGGCCGCGCCGGGGTAGGCCGGGCCGCGCCGGGGGTAGGCCGGGCCGCGCCGGGGGTAGGCCGGGCCGCGCCGGGGGAGGCCGGGCCGCGCCGGGGGGGTCTGTCCCGGCCTATTTCTGCGTCTGGAATATAAAAAGGCGGAGGTTGATGTTCTTGGCCGCCAGCAGTTTGTTGCACTCCACGGAATCCACGATGGGCAGCGCCATGTAATCCGTCTCGGCGCTCTCGTTGCTGAAGACGAAGTGGTAGATGACGGGGCGGATCTTGACGTCGTCGTAGGGCCCCTCGAGGAGGAGGAAGGAGCACTCCAAGGGCGAGTTGGTTTTGCTCTTGAGGATGAGCTGGAAGGAGAGGGTGCGCTTGCAGGAGAGGTTGGGGTTGCGCTCCGAGTCGTTGACGCGCGCCTTGAGCACCCACGTCTGGTTGAGCACGGTGAGGCGCGGCGTCTCGTAGTAGAGGCGCGTGATGAAGTCATCGGTGCGGTACGGGCGGAACTGCACCTCTGCGGGGAACAGCGAGAAATGAGGTGGGGGGGTGAGGGGACACCAAACTGGGAGGGTGGTCAATCCCCCAGTAGGCCGTGCTGACATTCAGCAAGACCCAGCCAAGCTGGAGGGTTGGGTATGAGTTGGGAACCTCATGGTTCCTGCATGAGGAACCTCATGAGGTTCAACCAAGGCAAGTGTAGGGTCCTGCACCTGGGGAGGAATAACCCCCTGCACCAGCACAGGCTGGGGGTGACCTGCTGGAGAGCAGCTCTGCAGAGAAGGACCTGGGGGTTCTGGGGGACACCAAGTTCCCCACGAGCCAACAATGTGCCCTTGGGGCCAGGAAGGCCAGTGGTGTCCTGGGGTGCGTGAGGAAGAGTGTGGGCAGCAGGTGGAGGGAGGTTCTCCTGCCCCTCTACACGGCCCTGGTGAGGCCACACCTGGAGTAACTGTGTGCAGTTCTGGGCCCCCCAGTTCAAGAGAGACCAGGAGCTACTGGAGAGAGTCCAGGGGAGGGTACGGAGATGGTCCGAGGGCTGGAGCATCTCTGCTGCGAGGAGAGGCTGAGGGAGCTGGGGCTGTTCAGCTGGAGAAGAGCAGACTGAGGGGGATCTTATCAATGCTCACAGATACCTCAGGGGTGGGTGTCAAGGGGATGGGGCCAGACTCTTCTCAGTGGTGCCCAGCGCCAGGACAAGGGGCAACGGGCACAAGCTGAAACATGGGAAGTTCCACCTGAACGTGAGGAGGAACTTCTTTGAGGGTGGCAGAGCCCTGGCACAGGCTGCCCAGGGAGGGGGGAGTCTCCTTCTCTGGAGATATTCAAACCCGCATGGACACGACCCTGTGCAACGTGCTCTGGGTGACCCTGCTTGGGCAGGGGTTGGACTGGGTGATCTCCAGAGGTCCCTTCCCACCCCACCCAGGCTGGGATGGTGTGAGATGGAGCCGCGGTTCCTCACCTGTGTAGCCGATCTTCTCGAAGCTCAGCAGGCTGAAGATGCTGTTATAAAGCTGCATTTCTTTTTTCCTCGTTTGGTCCATTTCGTCTAAGATCTCCATGAGCTCGTTGCCCGTTTTGGTGGGGTGGGTGCACTCGGCTTCGTGGACCGTCAGCTCGTGGTAAGGACCCTGCCAGGGGCACCCGATCCGCTTGTACTTGCACTGCGTCACCCTGGGGAGAGAAGAATCCCAGAATCAACCAGGTTGGAAGAGCCCTCTGGGCTCATCGAGTCCAACCATTGCCCTGACACCACCATGGCAACTAGACCAGGGCACTAAGTGCCATGTCCAGTCTTTTCTTAAACCCCTCCAGAGATGGTGACTCCACCACCTCCCTGGGCAGCCCCTTCCAATGCCTAATGACCCTTGCTGAGAAGAAATGCTTCCTCATGTCCAACCTGACCCTCCCCTGGCCAAGCTTGAGGCTGTGTCCTCTTGTCCTGTCGCAGGGCACCAGTGACAAGAGGTTGCCCCTCTCCTCTTGACACCCACCCTCATCTATTTATACCCATCAATCACATCCCCTCTCAGTCTTCTCCAGAAGCCCCAGGTCTCCCAACCTTTCCTCCTAAGGCAGGTGCTCCACTCCCTTCATCACCCTCGTAGCCCTCCGTTGGACTCTCTCCAGTAGATCTCTGTCCCTCTTGAACTGGGGAGCCCAGAACTGAACGCAACACTCCCAGTGAGGTCTCACCAGGGTAGAGTAGAGGGGGAGGAGGACCTCCCTCGACGTGCTGGACACACTCTTAATGCACCCCAGCACACCATTGGCCTTCCTGGCCCCAAGGGCACATCACTGTCCCATGGATAACTTGTTGTCCTCCAGGACTCCAAGGTCCTTCTCCACAGAGCTGCTCTCCAGCAGATCACCTCCTAACCTGCACTGGTGCATTTTATTCCTCCTCCCCAGCTGCAGGACTCTGCACTTGCTCTTGGTGAACCTCATCAGGTTCCTCTTTGCCCAACTCACGCTGAATGGCTGCCCAGCCTTCAGGTGGATCAGCCAAACCTCCCAAACCTGCTGAGAAGACACTGTCCCTTCATCAAGGTCCTTGATGAAGATGTTGAACAGCACCCAGCACTGATCCTTGGGGGTCTCCACCAGTTCCAGGTCTCCAGCTGGACTTGGCACCACTGATCCCTCTGCAGACCCTTCCTAGTGCCCTGGTCTAGTTGCCATGGTGATGTCAGGGCAATGGTTGGACTCGATGAGCCCAGAGGGCTCTTCCAACCTCATTGATTCTGTGATTCTGTACCCTCCAGCAGACCCACACTCCCACCCAGCTTGGTGTCACCAACACACTCACTGAGGTTGCACTCCATCCCTACGTCTAGATCATCTATAAAGACATTGACCAGCCCCAGCACTGAGCCCTTGGGGACACCAAGTTGCACTTGGCCCCATCCACCACCACCCTCTAGGCCAGCTTCTAACCCATCCAAGAGTCCACCCAGCCAAGCCCTGGGCACCAGTATGACCAGGAGGACGCCGTGGTGAAGGCCATACTCAAGCCTAGACTCCATCCCAACGCACGTATCTCCAGCGCCGTGCCCAAGGGAAGCCCTTTACCTGTCCTGACACTCCTCCTTCTGGTGCCTCTCGAGGAGCGAGCGGGGGAACTGCTGCGTGCAGAAGCCGCACTCGGAGGGCAGCTCGCTGACGGCCTTCTCCACGGCCAGGTTGCGGCAGCAGAGGCTCTTGCTGATCTCGCAGCGGCAGTTGGGGCACGTGGCTTGTTCTTCCTTGAGCCGGGCGTCCGCCAGGAGGTGGATGAAGCAGCCGGCGCACATCAGGTGCCCGTTGGTGCACTGGGGGGGTGGGGAGAGAGAGAAACCATCAGCCTCACGTAGGGAGTGGGGAAACTGAGGCACGGCGAGGTGAAGGAACCTGATGTGGACTCAAAAGCTCCTCGTTCCCGTCCACCCGGTGGGAATGGGCAGCAGGGGGGGGATCCTGCCCCTCTGCTCCATGAGACCCCCCTGCAGGGCTGTGTCCTGCTCTGGGGCCCAACAGAAGGACACGGAGCTGTTGGAGCGAGTCCAGAGGAGGCCACGGAGATGCTCCGAGGGCTGGAGCCCCTCTGCTGTGGAGACAGGCTGAGAGAGCTGGGGCTGTTCAGCCTGGAGAAGAGAAGGCTGCGGGGAGACCTTCTAGCACCTTCCAGTGCCTGAAGGGGCTACAGGAAAGCGGGAGAGGGGCTTTTGACAAGGGTGTGGAGTGATGCGGAGGGTCAGGTTGGACATGAGGAAGCATTTCTTCTCAGCAAAGGTCATTAGACACTGGAAGGGGCTGCCCAGGGAGGTGGTGGAGTCCCCATCTCTGGAGGGGTTTAAGAAAAGCCTGGACATGGCACTTAGTGCCCTGGTCTAGTTGCCATGGTGGTGTCAGGGCAACGGTTGGACTCGATGAGCCCAGAGGGCTCTGCCAACCTCACTGATTCTGTGAAATTCTTTGGTGGTGAGAGCCTGGCCCAGGTTGCCCAGAGAAGCTGTGGCTGCCCCCTCCCTGGCAGTGTTCAAGGGCAGGTTGGATGGGGCTGGGAGCAGCCTGGTCTGGTGGAAGGTGTCCCTGCCCGTGGCAGGGGGTGGCACTGGGTGGGCTTTAAGGTCCCTTCCCACCCAAACCAGTCTGGGGTTCTCCGACTCACCACAGCTCACTGGGATCACCCCCCGGCTCCCCCCGCGGTGGCACCACCAGGGCTCACCATCCCGCCGGGCACAGCTCTAATCCTCGGCCGGGCGGCACAGGCCGGAGCCGGGCCGGGGATTAGCGCCGGATCTGCTTACCCGGGACATCCATTGTGGCTTGTGCCTCGTGCCGGGGGGCCAGAGCCCCACCGCGGCCCGGGACGAGGGTCCTGGCTCGGGACTACCCACGTTGGCACGGGTCTGGCACCGAACCCCCCCGCTCTGGGCTCGGCACGGCCCCGGGGAGCTGCCGGCCCCCAAAATCCTGGCAACCAAACCAAACCTGGTGGCAAATACCGGCCACAACCGCGTGGCTCCTCCTCGCCGTGTAATTACAGCCCCTCGTTAGCTCCTGGGCCCTAACGAGGCCACCCGAAGCCACCGGCACGGCCACGCCGCCGGCCAGCACCGCGGTGGCTCCCGGGTTTAATTACAGCCTTCGTCATCAATAATTAAACGGAGGAGGAAGAGGAGGCCGTGACGAAGGACGTAGCCCCCCCCCTCCAACACCACCTCCCCCGTGGAGCCGGTTTGGCAAGCGCTGGCACGGCGTTGGTGGCCATCGGTGGCCATCTTACCACCCCCCCCCTAATTAAGCCCCCAAACGAAGCAGAGGGGAGCCCCCCCCCCCCCCAGTTTATCCCAGTTTATCCTCAGGGTGCTGGGGAGGGGGGGGCTCAGGGTGCTGGGGGCGGGGGGTCAGGGTGCTGGGGGGGGGGCTGGTGGCCAATGAGGGGATGGGGAGGCCCTTGGGGGGGAAGGGGGTGTCAGTGGCCACCAGGGAGGTCCTGGGGCAGGGGGGGGTTCGGTGGCCGATGAGGGGACAAGGTAGCCCCAGGGGAAGATCGGTGGCCATCAGGGAGGCCCCGGGGGGGGATCGGTGACCACCAAGGAGGGAGTCAGTGGCTGATGAGGGCACAAGGTGGCCCAGGGGTGGGGGGGCTCTGTGACCACAAGGGAGGCACCGGGGGGGGTGTCGGTGGCCACCAGGGAGGCCCCGGGGGGGGGGTCGGTGGCTGATGAGGTGACAAGGTGGCCCAGGGGCAAGGGGGTCTGTGGCCAGCGGGGAGGTCCCGGGGTGAGGTTGGTGGCCACTGGGGAGGCCCTGAGGTGGGGGTCAGTGGCTGATGAGGGCACAAGGTGGCCCCGGGGAGGGGGGGGGTCGGTGGCCACTGGGGAGGGGTCAGTGGCCCCTGAGGGACAAGGTGGCCCCAAGAGGGGTCGGTGACTACCGGGGAGGCCCCGGGAGGGGGTCGGTGACCACCGGGGAGGGAATTGGTGACTGATGAGGGGACAAGGTGGCCCCGGGGCGGGTCGGTGACTACCGGGGAGGCCCCGAGGGGGGGTCGGTGGCCTCTGAGGGGACAAGGTGGCCCCAGGAGGGATCGGTGACACCGGGGAGGCCCCGAGGGGGGGTCGGTGACCACCGGGGAGGGATCAGTGGCCCCTGAGGGAGGTCGGTGGCTGCCGGGGAAGCTCGGGGGGATGTCGGTGACCACCGGGGGGGGCCGATGGCTGATGAGGGGACAAGGCGGCCCCAGGAGGGGTCGGTGACACCGGGGGGGGGCCGCGGGGCCCGGCCGTACCTGGTAGACCGAGGCCTTGGGCAGGTCGAGGCAGACGGTGCAGCAGAGCACGGAGTAGAGCCGCTCCTCCAGCTTCACGCTGCCCGCCGCCCCCTCGGGCCCCCCCGGGCCCGTCCCCGCCGCTTTCAACCGTTTCTTTGGCGGCGCGTCGGGGTCCGCGCCCGCCTCGGCGTGAGGCCGGGGCCCCCCCAGCAGCGAACCCGCCTCCTCGGCGCCGCCCGCCTCGCCCGGGCCTCCCGCTGCCGCCGCGGCGGGGCCGGGAAGGGCCGCGGAGGGGGCGGCCGGGCCCCCGCCGGCCTCACGCTCCTCCGCCCCGGACATCATCGCCGCCGCCTCACCCCGCCACCGCCGCCATCTTGGCCACCCCCTTCCCCCTGCCCCGCCCTACCGGGCCGCTTCGGCTCCACCGCCAATCAGCGCCCGAGGGAGGCGGGACAGCTGGGGAAGTGACCAATGAGAGGGCACGTCGGACGCCGGCGACACGCCCCCTCCCCTCCGGCGGGGGTGTGACGCCAGCGCCAACCCCTGCGGGGGGAGGGGGCGGGGCCTAGAGTGACGCCACGGCGGCAGCGGGCCAATGGGAGAGGGGGAGCCCGAGGGGGCGGGGCCTGGCGAGGGGGCGGGGCGAGGGGCTGCCCAGTGCGGCCAGTGCGGCCCAGTGCCCCCAGTACAGCCGAGTATGGCCCAGTATGGCCCAGTGCCTCCCAGTACAGCCCAGTATGGCCCAGTATGGCCCAGTACAGCCCAGTACGGCCTGGTGCCCCCCAGTGCAGCCCAGTATGGCCCAGTATGGCCCAGTGCCTCCCAGTACAGCCCAGTGCCTCCCAGTATGGCCCAGTACAGCCCAGTATGGCCCAGTGCCCCCCAGTGCAGCCCAGTATGGCCCAGTATGGCCCAGTGCCTCCCAGTACAGCCCAGTATGGCCCAGTATGGCCCAGTACAGCCCAGTACGGCCTGGTGCCCCCCAGTGCAGCCCAGTATGGCCCAGTATGGCCCAGTGCCTCCCAGTACAGCCCAGTGCCTCCCAGTATGGCCCAGTACAGCCCAGTATGGCCCAGTGCCCCCCAGTGCAGCCCAGTACAGCCCAGTATGGCCCAGTATGGCCCAGTGCCCCCCAGTGCAGCCCAGTATGGCCCAGTATGGCCCAGTGCCTCCCAGTACGGCCCAGTACAGCCCAGTACGGCCTGGTGCTCCCCAGTGCAGCCCAGTATGGCCCAGTATGGCCCAGTGCCTCCCAGTACGGCCCAGTGCCTCCCAGTACGGCCCAGTACAGCCCAGTACGGCCTGGTCCTCCCCAGTGCAGCCTAGTATGGACCAGTATGGCCCAGTGCCTCCCAGTAGGGCCCTGTACAGCTCAGTATGGCCTGGTGCTCCCCAGTGCAGCCCAGTATGGCCCAGTGCCCCCCAGTGCAGCCCAGTACAGCCCAGTATGGCCCAGTGCCCCCCAGTACAGCCCTGTACAGCCCAGTATGGCCCTTACAGCCCAGTACGGCCTGGTGCTCCCCAGTACAGCCCAGTATGGCCCAGTACGGCCCAGTGCCTCCCAGTACAGCCCAGTACAGCCCAGTATGGCCCAGTACGGCCCAGTGCCTCCCAGTACAGCCCAGTACAGCCCAGTATGGCCCAGTATGGCCCAGTGCCTCCCAGTACGGCCCAGTACAGCCCAGTACGGCCCATACAGCCCAATATGGTCCATTGCCCCCTCAGTGCAGCCCAGTGTGACCCAGTACGGCCCTGTACAGACCAGTTTGGCCCAGTGCCCCCCAGTGCAGCCCAGTACAGCCCAGATTGGCCGAGTGCAGTCCAGTACAGCCCAGTTCAGCCCAGTGCATCCCAGTGCAGCCCAGCGCGACCCAGTATGGCCTGGTACAGCCCAGCATGGCCCAGTGTCCCCCAGTACAGCCTGGTGTCCCTCAGTACGGCTCAGTATCCCCCAGTACAGCCCAGTATGGCCCAGTGTCCCCCAGTGTGGCCCAGTACAGCCCAGTACGGCCCAGTGTCCCCCAGCACCCAGCACCCCACAGACATGGGAACCCCACAAGCCCCTCCCAGTGTCACCAGTCCTCCCAGTGCCCCCAGCCCCAGTGTGACCAGTGGCCCCAGGCCCAGTGGAACCAGTGCCCCCAGCCCCAGTGTCACCCACGTCCCCAGTGGCCCCAGTCTCAGTGTGACCAGTGCCCCCAGTGCCCCCCAGCCCAGTGACCCCAGTGCCCCCAGTCTCAGTGCGACCAGTACCCCCAGTGCCTCCTAGCCCAGCATCCCCAGTGTCCCCAGTAACCCCAGCCCCAGTGCCACCACTGCCCCTCGCACCAGTGTGACCAGTGCCCCCAGTGCTCTCCAGCCCCAGTGCCCCGGTGCCACCTGTGCCCCCAGTGCCCCCAGTACCCCCAGCCCCAGTGTCCCAGTGTCCTCAGCCCCAGTGTGACCAGTACTCCCAGTACCCCCAGCCCCAGTGTCCCAGTGTGACCAGCACCCCCAGTTCCCCCGGGCCCCCCCCCAGTGCCGGGGCTGCCCCATGGGGCTGGGGACCCCCACCCCAGGGTGCCACCCCAGGGACCCCCAGGGTGCCATGCCAGGACCCCCACCCCAGGGTGCCATGACAGGGACCCCCACCCCAGGGTGCCACCCCAGGGACCCCCAGGGTGCCATGACAGGGACCCCCACCCCAGGGTGCTGTGCTGGGGACCCCAGGGTGCCATGACAGGGACCCCCACCCCAGGGTGCCACCCCAGGGACCCCCAGGGTGCCATGACAGGGACCCCCACCCCAGGGTGCCACCCCAGAGACCCCCAAGGTGCCATGACAGGGACCCCCACCCCAGGGTGCCACCCCAGGGCCCCCAGGGTGCCATGACAGGGACCCCCACCCCAGGGTGCCACCCCAGGGTGCTGCGCTGGGGCCCCCAGCCCCCGGTGACACCACACCAACGACACCATCCCCGTCACCACCTTTATGGCCCGTCACCCAGCTCCGGCGCCCGCAGCGCCCGCCCCAGCGCCACGTTCCCGGCCGCCAGCACCCACGGGTGCCCCCCGGGCCGGGCGCCGGGTGCCGGTAAGAGGGCGCCGGCCGCCAGGAGGAGGAGGGCGCCCAGCGCCGCGGCGCCGTTGCCGGTGAGGGCGGCCAGGGTGAGGACGCTGGCGGCGGTGACGAGGGTGACGGCGCGGGCGGCCAGCAGCCGGCCCTCCTCGGGCAAGCGGGCGGCCAGCGGGGCCAGCGCGGCGGCGGTGGCCAGCAGGAGGTTGGCGGTGGCCCGGTCCCCGTGCAGGCGGTGGAAGGCGAAGGCCACCAGCGGCTGGCCCAGCATGGCGGAGACCCAGGCGCCGGGCAGGGGGTCGGGGACCCTCGGGGACGTCCCCGCGGGCCAAAGCGGCTCCAGGGCGTCGCTCGCCGCCGCCAGCGCCTGGAGGAGGAAGCCGGGGGCTGGCCCGCCTGGCACCTGCGGGGAGAGGGGACGGGTGGTGGGTGGCACGGGGTGGGGGGGGGGACAGGGGACCAGCCTGGTGACCCGGGACCAGCCTGGTGACATGGGACTGGGTGGGTGACATGGGACCATCTTGGTGACATGGGACCAGCCCAGTGACATGGGACTGGGTGGGTGACATGGGACCAGCCAGGTGACATGGGACTGGGTGGGTGACACAGGACTGGGTGGGTGATATGGGACCGGCCTGGTGACATGGGACCAGCCCGGTGACGTGGGACTGGGTGGGTGACACAGGACCGGCCTGGTGACATGGGACTGGGTGGGTGACACGGGACTGGGTGGGTGACACGGGACCTGGCTGGGTGACATGGGACTGGGTGGGTGACACAGGACCGGCCTGGTGACATGGGACTGGGTGGGTGACACGGGACTGGGTGGGTGACACGGGACCTGGCTGGGTGACATGGGACTGGGTGGGTGACACGGGACTGGGTGGGTGACATGGGACCTGGCTGGGTGACATGGGACTGGGTGGGTGACCTGGGACCAGACTGGTGACATGGGACTGGGTGGGTGACACGGGACCGGCCTGGTGACATGGGACTGGGTGGGTGACATGGGACTGGGTGGGTGACCTGGGACCAGACTGGTGACATGGGACTGGGTGGGTGACACGGGACTGGGTGGGTGACACGGGACCTGGCTGGGTGACATGGGACTGGGTGGGTGACATGGGACCAGCCTGGTGACATGGGACTGGGTGGGGGACACGGGACCAGCCTGGTGACATGGGACTGGGTGGGTGACCTGGGACTGGGTGGGTGACATGGGACCAGCCTGGTGACATGGGACTGGGTGGGGGACACGGGACCAGCCTGGTGACATGGGACTGGGTGGGTGACATGGGACTGGGTGGGTGACACAGGACCAGCCTGGTGACATGGGACTGGGTGGGTGACCTGGGACCAGACTGGTGACATGGGACTGGGTGGGTGACACGGGACCGGCCTGGTGACATGGGACTGGGTGGGGGACACGGGACCAGCCTGGTGACATGGGACTGGGTGGGTGACATGGGACTGGGTGGGTGACACAGGACCAGCCTGGTGACATGGGACTGGGTGGGTGACCTGGGACCAGACTGGTGACATGGGACTGGGTGGGTGACACGGGACCAGCCTGGTGACACAGGACCAGCCTGGTGACATGGGACTGGCTGGGTGACACGGGACCAGCTGGATGACATGGGACCAGACAGGTGGCACAAGACCAGTTGGGTGACATGGGACTGGCCCAGTGGCAGGGGACTGGACCAGTGACTTGGGACTGGGTGGGTGACATGGGACCATCTTGGTGACATGGGACCAGCCCAGTGACATGGGACTGGGTGGGTGACATGGGACCAGCCAGGTGGCACAAGACCAGTTGGGTGACATGGGACTGGCCCAGTGACAGGGGACTGGACCAGTGACTTGGGACTGGGTGGGTGACACGGGACCAGCCTGGTGACATAGGACTGGGTGGGTGACATGGGACTGGGTGGGTGACATGGGACCAGCCCGGTGACGTGGGACTGGGTGGGTGACACGGGACTGGGTGGGTGACATGGGACTGGGTGGGTGACACGGGACTGGCCCAGGGACATGGGACCTGGCTGGGTGACACGGGACCAGCCTGGTGACATGGGACTGGCCCAGTGACATGGGACTGGGTGGGTGACACGGGACTGGGTGGGTGACACGGGACCGGCCTGGTGACATGGGACTGGGTGGGTGACCTGGGACCAGACTGGTGACATGGGACTGGGTGGGTGACATGGGACTGGGTGGGTGACCTGGGACCAGACTGGTGACATGGGACTGGGTGGGTGACACGGGACTGGGTGGGTGACACGGGACCTGGCTGGGTGACATGGGACTGGGTGGGTGACATGGGACCAGCCTGGTGACATGGGACTGGGTGGGGGACACGGGACCAGCCTGGTGACATGGGACTGGGTGGGTGACGTGGGACTGGGTGGGTGACATGGGACCAGCCCGGTGACATGGGACTGGGTGGGGGACACGGGACCAGCCTGGTGACATGGGACTGGGTGGGTGACATGGGACTGGCCCGGTGACACAGGACCAGCCTGGTCATATGGGACTGGCTGGATGACATGGGACCAGCTGGATGACATGGGACCAGCCAGGTGGCACAAGACCAGTTGGGTGACATGGGACTGGCCCAGTGACAGGGGACTGGCTGGGTGGCACAGGACTGTCCTCGTGACATGGGACTGGGTGGGTGATGAGACTGGCTGGGTGCCAGGGGACTGGCTGGGTGCCAGGGCCCCATCCCGGTGCCAGGGCCCTGTCCCAGTGACACAGGACCATCCTGGAGTCGGTCCCATATGGGTGACAGGGCCCCCCGGTGCCAGCCCCATCCCGGCGCCGTCCCCACATGGGTGCCAGGCCCTCACAGTGCATCCCCCTGTCCCGGTGCCAGCCCCATCCCAGTGCCAGGCCCCACACGGGTGCCAGGCCCCATCCCAGTGATGGCCCCGTCCCGGTGCCATCCCCACATGGGTGCCAGGCCCCCCCGGTATCCCCCCCTGTCCCGGTGCCCCCCCCTCTCGGTGCCCCTCCTGTCCCGGTGCCTGGTCCCCCCAGTGCCACCCCCACACGGGTGCCAGGCCCCCCTGGTGCCCCCCTCGTCCCCACACGGGTCCCAGGCCCCATATGGGTGCCAGCCCCATCCTGGTGCCCCCCCCATCCCGGTGCCATCCCCACACGGGTGCCAGGCCCCCCGGTGCCCCCCCCATCCCGGTGCCAGGCCCCCCCGGTGCCACCCCCATCCCGGTGCCCTCCCCATCCCGGTGCCAGCCCCACATGGGTGCCAGGCCCCCCCGGTGCCCCCCCATCCCGGTGCCCTCCCATCCCGGTGCCAGCCCCCCCGGTGCCCCCCCGGTGCCCCCGTCCCCACCGACCTGGCGGGCGCGGCGGGCGCACAGCAGGCACACGGCGCCCAGCACGGCCTGCGACAGCGCCCAGCGCCCGGCGGCACCCATGGGTGGGTGGGCGGGGGCGGCACCGGGACCCCCGGGGCCCTGCGGGGACACGGCGGCGTCAGGGCGGGCCCCGACCCCCCCCGGGACCCCGCCTTGGCCCCGCCCCCTTGGCCACGCCCCCCCGCTCGAGGTACCGGTACCGGCACTTCCGGCCTCCGCGCGACCACAGAGACGGGGGCGGGAGCGTCGCGGTGGGCGGGGCTATGAGGGGGCGGGGCCACGGAGGGAGGTGGGCGGGGCCACGGGGTGGGCAGAGCGGTGGGCGGGGAGGGAGGCGGGGCTTGGGGCTGTGGGCGGGGCCAGAGGGGCTGTGGGCGGGGCTAAGGGGCTGTGGGCGGGGCCTAGAGCTGTAGGCGGGGCCAGAGTGGCTGTGGGCGGGGCCTAGAGATGTGGGCGGGGCCTAGGGGCTGTAGGCGGGGCCTACGGGGATGTAGGCGGGGCCAGAGGGGCTGTGGGCGGGGCCTAGGGGATGTAGGCGGGGCCGGGAAGTTATAGGTGGGTCAGGGTGGAGATGTGCCCCATGGGGACCTTCACGGGCTGCGGGGTGGAGATGTGCTCCATGGGGACGTCCATGGTCTACAAGGTGGAGATGTGCTCCATGGGGACGTCCATGGTCTCCAGGGTGGGGATCTGCCCCATGGGGACCTCCATGGGCTGCAGGGTGGAGATGTGCTCCATGGGGACCTCCATGGTCTCCAGGGTGGGGATCTGCCCCATGGGGACCTCCACGGGCTGCGGGGTGGAGATGTGCTCTATGGGGACCTCCACGGGCTGCAGGGTGGGGATGTGCTCCATGGGGACCTCTATGGTCTCCAGGGTGGAGATGTGCTCCATGGGGACCTCCACGGGCTGCAGGGTGGAGAGCTGCTCCATGGGGACCTCCATGGTCTACAGGGTGGAGATGTGCTCCATGGGGACCTCCATGGTCTATGGGGTGGAGATGTGCTCCATGGGGACCTCCATGGGCTGCAGGGTGGAGATGTGCTCCATGGGGACCTCCATGGTCTATGGGGTGGAGATGTGCTCCATGGGGACCTCCATGGGCTGCAGGGTGGAGATGTGCTCCATGGGGACCTCCATGGTGTACAGGGTGGAGATGTGCTCCTTGGGGACCTCCATGGTCAACAGGGTGGAGATGTGCTCCATGGGGACCTCCAGCGTGTGTCCAGGCCATGTGTGATTTGGTGCACCAAGACGTCACGGCCATGTTCTTTCCAGTTCCCCTGAGGGAAGAAGGTGCCCATCTAGAGGGGTTAGTGCCCTCAGGAGAAGTCAAAGCCTCGAAGCTCCACCAACCTGTGGATCCGGATCCCGTTCGGTTGGGCCAACCCTAAAGACCTTCCCCAACCAAAGAGGTGACGGCACCGACCGCAGGGTGGGGTACACGGGGAGCGCGGTTGGGCGACGCGTCTGCCCCTCGGGTGGGAGCGGGGGGGAGGTGGAATAATGGAGTTGTCAAATCATCAAATCATTGAATGGTGGAATCATGGAACCATGGAATCATTGAACCATGTGATCATCAAATCATGGAGTAATGGAATCATCAGATCATGGAATCATGGAATCATGGAATCATGGAACCATGGAGTCATGGAATCATGGAACCATGGAGTCATGGAATCATGGGACCATGGAATCATGGAATCATCAAATCATGGAATCATCGAATAATGGAATCATGGAACCATGGAATCATGGAATCATGGAATCATGGAGTCATCAAATAACAGAATTCTGGAATCATGGAATCATGGAATCATCAAATAAAGGAATCATAGAATCATTGAATCATGGAATCATCAAATAGTGGAATCATGGAACCATGGAATCAAGGAATCATGGAATAACCAACTCATGAATCATTGAATCATGGAATCATCAAGTCATTGAATCATTGAACCATGGAATCATCAAATAACGGAATTATGGAATCATGGAACAATCAAATCATGGAATCATGGAATCATGGGACCATGGAATCATGAAATCATGAAATCACCAAATAATAGAATCATGGAATCATCAAATCATGGAATCATCAAATGATGGAATCATGGAATCATTGAATCATTGAATCATTGAACCATGGAATCATCGAATCATGGAATAATCAACTCATGAATCATGGAATCATGGAGTCATGGAATCATGGAATCATGGAGTCATCAAATAATTGAATCACCGAATCAAGGAATAATCAACTCATGAGTCATGGAATCATTGAACCATGGAATCATCAAATAACGGAATCATGGAACCATGGAATAATCGAATCATGGAACCATCAAATCATGGAATCACAGAATCACCAAATAAAGGAATCATTGAGTCATGGAACCATGGAGTCATGGAATCATGGGATCACCAAATAATAGAGTCATGGAATCATCAAATAATGGAATCATGGAATCATGGAATCATGGAATCATCAACTCATGAATCATGGAATCATCAACTCATGGAGTCATCAAATAATTGAATCATGGAATAATCAAACCATGGAATCATGGAATCATCAAACCATGGAATCATGGAATCATCAAATCATGGAATCATGGCATCATGGAATCATCGAGTCATGGAATCATTGAACCATGGAATCATCAAATAACAGAATTATGGAATCGTGGAATAATCAAATCATGGAACCATCAAATCATGGAATCATGGAATCACCAAATAAAGGAATCATGGGATCATGGAATCATGGGACCATGGAATCATGGAACCATGGAATCATGGAACCATGGAATCAAGGAATCATGGAACCATGGAATCATGGAACCATGGAATCACCAAATCATGGAATAATGGAGCCATGCAATAATCCAATCATGGAATAATCAAATCATGGAATGATCGACTCATGAACCATTGAACCATTGAACCATAGAACGGTTTGGGTGGGAAGGGACCTTAAAGCCCACCTAGTTCCACCCCCCTGCCACGGGCAGGGACACCTTCCACCAGACCAGGTTGCTCCAAGCCCCATCCAACCTGCCCTTGAACCCTGCCAGGGAGGGGGCACCAACCAACGTTGGTCCTAGGAAGATGATTCCAGAGGAGGGAGAAGGTAACGCAGAGGTGGAGTAGTCGTGTGTTCTCCTGCTCGTAGCAGGGAATGGTGCCACCATCATTTACATCTACTCCTGCGTGACCTATGAGGGTGGCCCAGGGTGGACATTCCAATGGGAGTCTCCTCGGTGGGAAGTAGGGGGTACAAAAGCCTGGAGACCGGGTGCGGTGGTCAGAAACAGGCAGCTCGTGACCGCCCGAGGTGGGACGGCTCAAAGGCCACCCAAGGAATGGAACCCCCTGTGAAGGGCAACCAGCAGGTTCCTCACCTGGCCCAAATGAAGGTAGTAGATAGAGAGGAGGATCTCCATCTCTACAGGGTGAAGATGTGCTCCATGGGGACCTCCATGGGCTGCAGGGTGGAGATGTGCTCCTTGGGGACCTCCACGGGCTGTGGGGTGGAGATGTGCTCCATGGGGACCTCCATGGTCTACAGGGTGGAGATGTGCTCCGTGGGACCTCCATGGTCTACAGGGTGGAGATGTGCCCCATGGGGACCTCCATGGTCTACGGGGTGGAGATGTGCTCCGTGGGACCTCCATGGTCTACAGGGTGGAGACGTGCTCCATGGGGACCTCCATGGGCTGCGGGGTGGAGATGTGCTCCATGGGGACCTCCATGGTCTACAGGGCGGAGAGCTGCCCCATGGGGACCTCCATGGTCTACATGGTGTGGATCTGCCCCACGGGGACCCCTCCCCAGGTCCCCCAGAGCAGCTGTGGGTCCCCCCTCCCTGGCCGAGTTCAAGGCCACCTCGGCTGGGGCTGGGAGGACCCTGGTCCCACCCCACCCCACCCCACCTCCTCCCGCCCCTCCCACCCGCCCCCTCCCACCCCCCTTCCGGCCATGCCACCGGCTCCCCCAGCCTCGGGCTCCCCCCGGGGGTCCCGGGGCCGCTCCCGGGGGCGCCCCCAGCGCTACCGCCGCCACCCCAAGCCCCCCTACTCCTACCTGGCCCTCATCGCCCTCGTCATCCGCGCCGCCCCCGGCCGCCGCCTCAAGCTCGCCCAGGTACCGACCGACCCCCCCCGGGACCACCGGCACCCCCCCGGGACCCCCCATCCCCTACCGGGACCCCCCACCCACCTACGGGACCCTGGGACCCCCAGACCCCCCCCAGACTCTCCCCCTCAGCATCCCCCCCCGGGACCCTCCCGGGACCCCCCCAGGACGCCCCTGGGACCACCGGGACCCCCCCCGGGACCCCACCGGGACCCCACCGGGACCCCCCCGGGACCCCCCACCCACCTACGGGACCCGGGACCCCCGACCCAAGACCCCCCTAAATTCCCCCCGTCGGCATCCCCCTGCCGGGACCCCCTCGGACTCCCCCCGGGACCCCCCCAGGACCCCCCCGGGACCACCGGGACCCCACCGGGACCACCGGGACCCCCCCGGGACCCCCCACCCATCTACGAGACCCCGGGACCCCCCGACCCAAGACCCCCCTAAATTCCCCCCGTCGGCATCCCCCTGCCGGGACCCCCCGGACCCCCCCAGGACTCCCCTGGGACCCCCCTGGGACCACCGGGACCCCCCCAGGACTCCCCCGGGACCACCGGGACCCCACCGGGACCACCGGGACCCCCCCGGGACCCCCCACCCAGCTACGAGACCCCGGGACCCCCGACCCAAGACCCCCCCAGACTCTCCCCCTCAGCATCCCCCCCGGGGACCCCCCCGGGACGCCCCTGGGACCACCGGGACCCCCCCCGGGACCCCACCGGGACCACCGGGACCCCCCCGGGACCCCCCACCCATCTACGAGACCCCGGGACCCCCCGACCCAAGACCCCCCCAGACTCCCCCCCTCGACATCCCCCCCCGGGACCCCCCCCGGGACCCCCCACCCATCTACGAGACCCCGGGACCCCCCGACCCAAGACCCCTCCAGACTCCCCCCCTCGACATCCCCCCCCCGGGACCCCCCCGGGACCACCGGGACCCCCCCCGGGACCCCCATCCCCGGGGGGGGGGACACGGGGGGCACTGGGGGGGTCGCGGCCCGATCCTGCCCCGGGGGGGGGTCGCGCCGGCTCCCGCTGCCCCGGCGGGGGGGGGGGGGATTAGCGGCGCCGGGGGGTCTGTCGCCTCTGTCGCCTCTGTCGCCTCTATCGCCTCTGGCTGTCGCCTCCCCTCCCCCCAGCCGCCAGATGTGACGACCCCCCCCCTCCCCCCCGGGGTGTCACCAGCTTGGGGACAGCGGGGGGGTGCCCCGGGGGGGTCAGTGGGGGGGTCCCTGGGTTGTGGGGGGGGTCATTGGGGTGCGGGGGCGTCATTGGGGTGTGGGGGGGTCCCTGGGTTGGGGGGGGTCACTGGGGTGTGGGGGGGTCATTTGGGTGCGGGGGGGGTCCCTGGGTTGGGGGGGTCCCCTGGGGTGCAGGGGGTTCCTGGGGTGTGTTTGGGGGGGGTCCCTGGGTTGGGGGGGGTCATTTGGGTGGGGGGGGTCATTGGGGTGCGGGGGGGTCCCTGGGTTGTGGGGGGGGGGTCCCTAGGGTGCGGGGGGGGTCCCTGGAGTGTGTGTGGGGGGTCCCTGGGTTGGGGGGGTCATTTGGGTGCAGGGGGGGTCCCTGGGTTGGGGGGGGTCCCCTGGGGTGCAGGGGGTTCCTGGGGTGTGTTTGGGGGGGGTCCCTGGGTTGGGGGGGGTCATTTGGGTGGGGGGGGTCATTGGGGTGCGGGGGGGTCCCTGGGTTGTGGGGGGGGGGGTCCTTGGGGTTGGGGGGGTCATTGGGGTGCAGGGGGGGTCCCTGGGGTGCAGGGGGGTCACTGGGTTGTGGGGAGGTCATTGGGGGGGGTCCCTATGTTGTGGGGGGGTCCTTGGGGTGCGGGGGGGTCATTGGGTTGGGGGGGGGTCTCTGGGGTGCAGGGGGGGTCCCTGGGGTGTGTGTGGGGGGGTCCCCCCTGCAGGGCGGGGGCTCCAGGGTGTCCCATGGGGGGGGGGGGGGTCCCATATGGCCAAGGGGTGGGGCCCGATCCAGCCGTGGGGGTGGGGTAGGGGGGGTGTTCTGGGGGTGCAGCCCCCCCCCACTGACCCCCCCCCACCCCCCACTGACCCCCCCCCCCACTGACCCCCCCCCAGATCCTCGAGGAGCTCAGCAGCCTCTTCCCCTTCTTCGGGGGGGGCTACCAGGGCTGGAAGGACTCGGTGCGCCACAACCTCTCCTCCAACCCCTGCTTCGCCAAGGTGGGGGGGGGCCATGGGGTGGGGGGGGGTCCTATGGGGTGGGGGGGGGGTCCCATGGGGGTGGGGGGTCCCTGAGCTTGGGGTGTCCCCCTGGGGTGGGTCCCATTGGGGTGGCGGCTGTCACTTGAGGTGGGGGGGTCCCTGAGCTCAGGGTGTCCCCCTGGGGTGGGTCCTATGGGGTGGGGGGGTCCCTTTGGGGTGGGGGGGGTCCCCTTTGGGGTGTCCCTTGAAGTGGGGGGGGTCCCTGAGCTCAGGGTGTCCCCTTGTGGTGGGTCCAATTGGGGTGGGGGGTCCCTTTGGGGTGGGGGGGTCCCTTTGGGGTGGGGGGGGGTCCCCCTGGGGTGTCCCTTGAGGTGGGGGGGGGGTCCCTTGGGGATGGGGCAAGGGGCTGGTGGGGGGAGCTGGGGGTCCCTGAGGATGGGGGGGGGTCCTGCTTGGGGGGGGGGTCCTGCTTAGGGGGGGGGTCCCCAATTTTGGGGGGGGGGCTGAGGGCCCATGTTGGGGGGGGGGGTCCCACATTTGGGGGGGGGTCTGGGTGCCGCAGGGTCCTGCTGTGTGGGGTAGGGGGGGGGGTGTCCCTCTCTGGGGGGGTGCAGCCATGAGGGGGGGGTGCAGCCTTGAGGGGGGGGTGCAGCCATGAGGGGGGGGGTGCAGCCATGAGGGGGGGGTGCAGCCATGAGGGGGGGGGTCCCACCTTGCCCCCCCCCGCCCCCGGGGCAGGTGCTGAAGGACCCGGCCAAGCCCAAGGCCAAGGGCAACTACTGGACGGTGGACGTGAGCCGCATCCCCCCCGCCGCCCTGCGCCTGCAGAACACGGCGGTGGCGCGGGGGGGGGTCACCCCCTTCGCCCGCGACCTCGCCCCCTTCGTCCTCCGGGGCTGCCCTTACCCCTCCCCCCCCCCCCAAAACCGACCCCCCCCCCAAAAAACAACCCCCTCCCCCCCCGCCTCGCCGCAGCCCCTCCAGCTTCTCCATCGCCTCCCTGCTCAGGGAGGGGGGGGGGGACACCTTGGGGACCCCCCCCTTGGGGACACCCCCCTTGGGGACCCCCCCCTCAATATCTGGGACCCCCCCCCCTTGAGGACCCCCCCCTTGGGGACCCCCCCTTGATACCCAGATCCCCCCCACCCCTCTCCAGGCCCGCCCCCCCCCACCCTCTGGGCGTCCCCACCCCTCCTCCCCACCCCCCCCTGGGTGCCCCCCCCCACCCTCCTCTGCCCCCCCCCCCGCGCTGTCCCCAAGGGGGGGGTCCCCCGTGTCCCCCCCCCCCCCCGCTCTGGGGCCAGCTCCCCACCTCCTACAGCACCGCCGTGGTCCCCAACGCCGTGGCCCCCCCCAGCGACCCCCCCTTTGTCACCCTGCGCTGGGTGGGGGTGGGCAGGAGGGTGCTGCCCCCCCCCCCCACCCCCGCACCCCCCCCCTTGGAGCCCGAGGGGGGGGCTCAGCCCGTGCCCCCCCCCAACAAGAGCATCTTCGACGTGTGGCTCAGCCACCCTGGGGACATCGGGGGGCACCCTGGGGACATCGGGGGGCACTAGCGCCCCCCCACAGCCCCCCCACCCCAATTAGGGGGGGGTCAGGGTGGGTGTTGGGGGACACCCCCCCCCTCCCAGCACCCAGGCACCCACCCTGTGTCCCCACACGTGTCCCTGTCACCCCCCCATGTCACCCACTGCCCCCCCCGGGTCCCTGTCACCCCCCCATGTCCCTGTCACCCCCCCGGGTCCCCCACTGCCCCCCCCATGTCCCTGTCACCCCCCCGTGTCACCCACTGCCCCCCCCATGTCCCTGTCGTCCCCCCATGTCCCCCACTGCCCCCCCGGGTCCCTGTCACCCCCCCATGTCCCCCACTGCCCCCCCCGGGTCCCTGTCACCCCCCCATGTCCCTGTCACCCCCCCGTGTCACCCACTGCCCCCCCCGTGTCCCTGTCACCCCCCCGGGTCCCTGTCACCCCCCCATGTCCCCCACTGCCCCCCCCATGTCCCTGTCACCCCCCCATGTCCCCCACTGCCCCCCCATGTCCCTGTCACCCCCCCGTGTCCCCCACTGCCCCCCCCATGTCCCTGTCACCCCCCCATGTCCCCCACTGCCCCCCCCGGGTCCCTGTCACCCCCCCATGTCCCTGTCACCCCCCCGGGTCCCCCACTGCCCCCCCCGGGTCCCTGTCACCCCCCCATGTCCCTGTCACCCCCCTGTGTCACCCACTGCCCCCCCCGTGCCCCTGTCACCCCCCCATGTCCCTGTCACCCCCCCATGTCCCCCACTGCCCCCCCTGGGTCCCTGTCACCCCCCCGGGTCCCTGTCACCCCCCTGTGTCACCCACTGCCCCCCCCGGGTCCCTGTCACCCCCCCGGGTCCCTGTCACCCCCCCATGTCCCCCACTGCCCCCCCCGGGTCCCTGTCACCCCCCCATGTCCCTGTCACCCCCCCGGGTCCCTGTCACCCCCCTGTGTCACCCACTGCCCCCCCCCCGCCATGGGACCCAATAAAGAGTTGGTGACAACAGCGGGTGCTGCGTGTGTCATTGGGGGGGGGACAGGGATGGGTGACCCCCCCCAGTGTCCCCTGTCCCCCCCCGCCCTGTCCCCTGTGTCACCCCCCGCTGTCCCCTGTCGCCCCCCCCCGCGGTGCTCCGGGCTGGCGGCTCCGGGGCCTTTGCACAACAAAGGGCCGGCCGTGCTGGGGGATGGGTACTGGGAGCACTGGGGGGACTGGGAGTACTGGGGGGTGTTGGGGGGACTGGGGGTGTTGGGAACACTGGGAGCACTGGGAGCACTGGGGGGTGTTGGGGGGACTGGGAGCACTGGGAGCAGTGGGGGCACAGGGAACAGTGGGGGCACTGGAAGCACTGGGGACACTGGGGGCCCTGGGGGACTGGGAGCAGTGGGGGCACTGGGGACACTGGGAGCACTTGGGGTACTGGGAGCAGTGGGGGCACTGGGGACACTGGGAGCACTTGGGGTACTGGGAGCACTGGGGGCACTGGGGTACTGGGGGTGTTGGGGGGACTGGGAGGACTGGGGCACTGGGAGCACTGGGGTCACTGGGAGCAGTGGGGGTACTGGGAGCAGTGGGGGCACTTGGGGTACTGGGAGCACTGGGGGCACTGGGGTACTGGGGGTGTTGGGGGGACTGGGGGCACTGAGGGCACTGGGGGAGTTGAGAACACTGGGGGCACTGGGAGCACTGGGGGCACTGGGAGCAGTGGGGGCACTGGGAGCAGTGGGGGCACTGGGGGGACTGGGAGCACTGGGAGCACTGGGGGAACTGGGAGCACTGGTCCCCCTGGGCACCACCCTAATCCCCCCCCGGGGGGTCCCGGGCCCTGACAAAGCCCGGCCCGGCCCGGCGCCGCCACGGCCCCCCGGGGGGAGGGGGGGAGGGACCGGTGGGGCGGGGCCTGAGAGCCCAGCCGGGCTGAACCGGGCTAAACCGGGCCAAAGGTGCCAAATGGACCCAAACCGGCCTGAATGGGGCTGAACGGACCCAAAACGACCTGAACTGGGCTGAACTGACCCGAACTGGGCCAACGGACCCAAAATGACCTGAACTGAGCTGAACTGGGCCAAATGGACCCAAAATGACCTGAACTGAGCTGAACTGACCCAAACTGGGCCAAATGGACCCAAAATGACCTGAACTGAGCTGAACTGACCCAAACTGGGCCAAATGGACCCAAAATGACCCGAACTGAGCTGAACTGACCCAAACTGGGCCAAACTGGGCCAAACGGACCCACAACGACCTGAACTGAGCTGAACTGACCCGAACCGGGCCAAATGGACCCAAAATGACCTGAACTGGGCTGAACTGAACCGAACTGGGCCAAACGAACCCAAAATGACCTGAACTGACCTGAACTGAGCCGAACTGGGCCAAACGGACCCAAAATGACATGAACTGGGCTGAACTGACCCAAACTGAACCGAACTGGGCCAAATGGACCCAAAATGACCTGAACTGACCCGAACTGGGCCAAACGAACCCAAAATGGCCTGAACTGAGCTGAGCTGAACTGGGCCAAATGGACCCAAAATGACCTGAACTGACCTGAACTGGGCCAAACGGACCCAAAATGACCTGAACTGACCCAAACTGGGCCAAATGGACCCAAAATGACTCAAACCGGGCTGAACAGACCTGAAACAACCTGAACTGGGGCGAACCGACCCATATGGACCCAAATCGAGCTGAACTGACCCAAACAGACCCAAAATGACCCAAACAGACCCAAAATGACCTGAACGGGGCCAAACAGACACGAAATGACCCAAACTGGGCCGAAATGACCCAAACTGTGCCAAACTGGGCTGAATGGACCCTAAAAGACCTGAACCAGGCTGAACTGACCTGAACCGGGCTGAATGGACCCAAAATGACCCGCACTGGTCTGAACAGACCCAAAACAACCCAAACCAGGCTGAATAGACCCGAAACAACCTGAACTGGGCCGAAATGACTTGAACTGGGCTGAAGTGACCCAAACGGACCCAAACAGAGCTGAACTGAGCCAAACAGACCCAAAATGACCCAAACAGGGCCGAATGGACCCGGAACGACCCGAACTGAGCTGAACGGACCCAAAATGACCTGAACCAGGCAGAACTGACCCGAACTGGGCTGAACTGGGCTGAACAGACCCAAACCGAGCTGAGACAACTGGAATGGAGCTGAACGGACCCGAATGGACCCAAAACGACCTGAACCAGGCTGAACAGACCCAAACCGGGCCAAACGGACCCAAAATGACCTGAATCAGGCTGAATGGACCCGAAATGACCCGAACTGGGCCAAACGGACCCAAAATGACCCAAACTGGGCTGAACAGACCTGAAACAACCTGAACTGGGCCAAAATGACCTGAACTGGGTCGAACCAACCCAAACGGACCCAAACCGAGCTGAACTGAGACAAACAGACGCAAACTGACCCAAACAGACCCAAAATGACCTGAACAGGGCCGAATGGACACGAAATGACCCGAACTGGGCTGAATGGACCCAAAAAGATCTGAACCAGGCTGAACTGACCTGAACTGGGCCAAACGGACATGAACCAGGCTGAACAGACCCAAAATGACCCGAACCAGGCTGAACAGAACCGAAACAACCTGAACTGGGCCAAAATGACCTGAACTGGGCTGAACCAACCCAAACGGACCCAAACCAAGCTGAACTGAGCCAAACGGACCCGAGCCGACCCAAACAGACCTGAAATGACCCAAACTGGGCTGAACGGACCCAAAATGACCCAAACTGGGCTGAAGAGACCTGAAACAACCTGAACTGGGCCGAAACGACCCAAATGGACCCAAACCGAGCTGAACTGACCCAAACAGACCCAAAATGACCTGAATGGGGGCCGAACAGACACGAAATGACCCGAACTGGGATGAAATGACCCAAACTGGGCCGAAATGACCCAAACTGGGCCAAAGTGACCCTAAACGGCCCAAACTGGGCTGAATGGACCCAAAAAGACCTGAACCAGGCTGAACTGACCTGAACTGGACCAAACAGACCCGAACTGGGCTGAATGGACCCAAAATGACCTGAACTGGGCCAAACAAACCCAAAACGACCCGACCCAGGCTGAACAGACCTGAAACAACCTGAACTGGGCCGAAACGACCTGAACTGGGCTGAAGCGACCCAAATGGACCCAAACCGAGCTGAACTGAGCCAAACTGACCCAAGCCGACCCAAACAGACCCAAAATGACCTGAACAGGGCCGAATGGACCCGAAATGACCCAAACTGGGCTGAACGGACCCAAAATGACCCAAACTGGGCTGAACAGACCTGAAACAACCTGAACTGGGCCGAAATGACCCAAATGGACCCAAACCGAGCTGAACTGACCCAAACAGACCCAAAATGACCTGAACGGGGCCAAACAGACACGAAATGACCCAAACTGGGCCGAAATGACCCGAACTGGGCCAAAGTGACCCAAAACGGCCCGAACTGGGCTGAATGGACCCAAAAAGACCTGAACCAAGCCGAACTGACCTGAACTGGGCCAAATGGACACGAATCAGGCTGAATGGACCCAAAATGACCCGAACTGAAGGAGGAAGAAGAGGAGGAGGAGGAGGAAGAGGAGGAGGAGGAGGCCGCTGTCCTCAGCCGGCCCCGCCGGCGGAGCAAGGGGCACAGTGAGGTGGCAGCTGACGCAGCCGGAGCGGCCATAAACCCGCGATAGGCGCCGAGGTCAAGGCCAGGCCGGGGCCAAGGGGCCGGGGGCGAGGGCTGCCGGGGGGGGCAAAGGTCCCTGCGGCACACGGCACTGCCAGGCGCGGGCTCGGGGCGGGCGTGGGGCGTCCGCGGGGGTGGGAGGAGAGATCGACGCCCGGCGTGAGGGAGTTACACCTGGTTTGAGAGAGTTACACCTGGTTTAAGAGGTTTAAACCTGGTTTAAGAGGTTTACACCCATCTTGAGAGATTTACACCTGGTTTGAGAGATTTACACCCAGTTTGAGAGATTTACACTTGGTTTAAGAGATTTATACCCGGTTTAGGACATTTACACCCAGTTTAAGCGATTTACACCCACTTTAAGAGATTTACACCCAGTTTGAGGGATTTACACCCAGTTTAAGAGATTTACAGCTGGCTTAAGGAGTTTACACCCAGTTTAGGACATTTACACCTCGTTTAAGAGATTTACACCCACTTTAGGAGGCTTTCGCCTGCTTTGAGGGATTTACGCCCAGTTTAAGAGATTTACACTTGGTTTAAGATATTTATACCTGGTTTAGGACATTTACACCCAGTTTAAGAGATTTATACCCAGTTTGAGAGATTTATGCCCAGCTTCAGAGATTTACACCTGCCTTAGGAGATTTACACCTGGTTTAAGAGATTTACACCTGGTTTAAGAGGTTTACACCCAGCTTGAGAGATTTACGCCCGGTTTGAGAGATTTACACCCAGTTTAGGAGATTTACACCCATCTTAAGAGCTTTATGCCTGATTTGAGATGTTTACGGCTGGTTTAGGAGATTTACACCCAGTTTGAGGGATTTACGCACAGTTTGAGACATTTTCACCCGGTTTGAGGGATTTACACCCATCTTACGAGATTTACACCTGGTTTAGGAGATTTATGCCGGTTTGAGAGATTCCATGTGAGACCTCGTGGCCGTTCACCGACCGCACGGAACTGGCGCTCATCCTGCTCCCAGGGGACGCGAAGCCGAAGGGCTTCTGAAGGGCTCCTTAAACCAGGTGTAAATCTCCTAAACCAGGTGGAAACCTCTTAAACTGGGCATAAATCTCTCAAACTGGGTGTAAATCTCAAAAACTGGGTGTAAATCTCCTAAACTGGGCATAAATCCTTCAAACCAGGTGTAAATCTCTCAAACCGGGTGTAAATGTCCTAAACCAGGTGTGAACCTCTTAAGCCAAGTGTAAATCTCTTAAACTGGGCGTAAATCTGTCAAACTGGGCGTAAATCTCTCAGACTGGGTGTAAATCTCTTAAACCAGGTATAAATGTCCTAAACCGGGCATAAATCCTTCAAACCAGGTGTAAATCTCTCAAACCAGGCGTAAGTCTCCTAAACTGGGTGTAAATCTCTCAAACTGGGTGTAAAACTCTTAAACCAGGTGTAAACCTCTTAAGCCAAGTGTGAATCTCTCAAACTGTACGAAAATTTCCTAAACCAGGTGTAAATATCTCAAATCAGGCATAAATCTCTTAAAATGGGGGTAAATCTCTTAAACCGGGTGTAAACCTCTGAAACCAGGTGTAAATCTCCTAAACTGGGTGTAAATCTCTCAGACTGGGTGTAAATCTCTTAAACTGGGTGTAAATGTCCTAAACCAGGTGTAAACCTCTTAAGCCAATTGTAAATCTCTCAGACTGGACGTAAATCTCCTAAACCAGGCGTAAATATCTCAAATCAGGCATAAATCTCTCAAGCTGGGTGTAAATCTCTCAAACCGGGTGTAAACCTCTGAAACCAGGTGTAAATCTCCTAAACCAGGCGTAAATTTCTCAAGTTGAGTGTAAATCTCTTAACCTGGGCATAAAACTCTCAAACCAGGCGTAAATCTCCTAAACTGGGCGTAAATCTGTCAAACTGGGTGTAAATCTCTTAAACCAGGTGTAAACGTCCTAAACCAGGTGAAACTCTCTCAAACTGGGCGTAAACCTCTTAAAGCGGGTGTAAACCTTTGAAACCAGGTGTGAATCTCCAAAACCAGGTGGAAATCTCCTAATCTGGGTGTAAATCTCCTAATCTGGGTATAAATCTCACAAACTGGGTGTAAATCTCCTAAACTGGGCATAAATCCTTCAAACCAGGTGTAAATGTCTTAAACTGGGTGTAAATCTCCTAAACTGCGTGTAACTCCCTCAAACTGGGTGTAAATCTCTTAAACCAGGTGTAAACCTCTGAAACCAGGTGTAAGTCTCCTAAACCAGGTGTAACTCTCTCAAACTGTGTGTAAATCTCTTAAACCAGGTGCAAGTGTCCTAAACCAGGTGTAAATCCTTCAAACCAGGTGTAAATCTCTCAAACTGGGTGTAAACCTCCTAAACCAGGTGTAACTCTCTCAAACTGGGTGGCACCCCCGGGGGCACCCAGCACCCCCGGGGCCGGCGCGGGCCGGGGGTGCCAGCCGAGGGGGGCCGGGCGCGGGCGCCGTGCCGGGCCCTGAGGAATGGTTAACCCGGGCCAATCCCGCCCCGGGCCAATCCCGGCCCCGGGCGCGTTTACAGCCCCGGCCCCGCGGGGCACCCGCTGCCAAACCCCCGGGGCACCGGCACCGCGGCCCCTGGCACCGTGGGCACAGGGACCCCCCCAGCGATGGCCCCGCTGCTGCTCCTGCTGGCCCTGGCACTGGGGACGGCCACGCGGGACCCCCCTGGCACGGCTCGGCCCGCGGCGGCCCTCGAGGCCCCGGTGGCGTCGGGGCACGGGCGGGTGCCCCCCGGCACGCTCCGGTCCCGCGTGGGCACCGCGGGCGGCCGTGCGCAGCGCGGGGCGTGTGGAGAGGTGAGTGTCCGGGGCACGGCGCCGTGCGGAGAGGGGGCAAACTCCAGCGCGGCACGGCACGGCACGGCTTGGCACCGCACGGCACCGTGCAGCAATGCATAGCACAGCTTGGCACGGCACAGCACGGCACTGTGCAGAAATGCATGGCACAGCTTGGCACGGCACAGCTTGGCATGGCATGGCACAGCATAGCACCGTGCAGCAGTGCATGGCACAGCTTGGCACGGCACAGCTTGGCACAGCACGGCACCGTGCAGCAATGCATGGCACAGCTTTTCATGGCATGGCATGGCACCGTGCAGGAGTGCATGGCACAGCGTGGCACGGCACAGCACTGTGCAGAAGTGCATGGCACAGCTTGGCACAGCATGGCACGGCACCGTGCAGGAGTGCATGGCACATCTTGGCATGGGACAGCTTGGCACAGCATGTTTCAGCACTGTACAGAGCAGTGCAGCAATGCATGGCATGGCACTGCCTGGCACAGCATGGCACGGCACCGTGCAGGAGTGCATGGCACATCTTGGCATGGCACAGCTTGGCACGGCATGGCACAGCATGCTTCAGCACTGTACAGAGCAGTGCAGCAATGCCTGGCACGGCACTGCGTGGCACAGCACGGCACAGCACTGTGAAGTGCATGGCACAGCTTGGCATGGCATGGAATGGCACAGCATGGCACAGCACCGCGCAGCAATGCCTGGTACAGCTTGGCACGGCATGGTATGGCACGGCACTGTGCAGCAATGCATGGCACAACTTGGCACGGCACAGCATGGCATGTTTCAGCACTGCACAGCACCAGTGCATGGTATGGCACTGCCTGGCACAGCATGGCACAGCATCGTGCAGCGATGCATGGCACAGCTTGGCACGGCATGGCACAGCACACCGTGGCATTACACAGTGCTGTGCAGAAGTGCATGGCACAGCTTGGCATGGCATGGCACGGCACAGCATGGCATGGCATGGCATAGCATGGCACGGCTGTGCCGGTGCCACCCTGGGGCACAGGGGGGGTGGGTGCCCCCTGGGGGGTGGGGGCAGGGGTCAGCCCCACTGTGCCCGGCACCCCCGACCCCCACCATGGCACCCTGACCCCCCTGGGCCACCCGCACCCGCGCCCTGGCCACCACTGAGGCCAGCGGGGCCACCAGCACCCAGGTCACCAATGCCACCCATGTCACCCAGGCCACCAACACCGATGTCACCGAGGCCACCAATGCCACCCATGTCACCAATGCCACCAACACCACCAACGTCACCAGTGTCACCAATGTCACCGATGTCACCGGTGGCCCCGTCCTGCGGGCGGTGGCCCAGCCGCTGGTGGCCCTGCAGCCCAAGTGCCGCGGTGCCAACAGCCACCAGGTGAGGGGACACGGGAGGGGACACGGGGACATGTGGCACAGGGGGTGACATGTGCCATGGGGAGGTGACACATGGTGTGGCCACCATGGCATGGGCACACGTGCCCCAGGGAGGTGACACATGATGTGGCCACCATGGCATGGGCACACGTGCCCCAGGGAGGTGACACATGATGTGGCCACCATGGCATGGGCACACGTGCCCCGGGGAGGTGACATGTGCCCTGGGGGGGTCAGGGTGCTCTGGGGGGGGTCCATGCCCCCCACCCCCCCCACTGACACCCACCCCCCCATCCCCACCCAGCCCCCCACTGGCACCCACCGCCACGACCCCCTGGCCACCAGCCCCGTGGCCACCAGCCCAGCGGCCACCAGCCCCCCGGCCACGGACCAGCTCAGCACAGTGGGGAGTGAGTGGGGACGGGGACACGGGTGGGGACGGGGGCCTGGCACGGTGGGGGGTGGCACCGTGCCCCCCTGGGGACAGGGACGGGGGTCCTGGGGTCCTGCTGTGCCCCCCTGGGGACAGGGTCCTGTGTGTCCCCTGGGGTGGCATCACACACCCCTGGGGACAGGGATGGGGACAAGGTCCTGCCATGGCACAGGGTGGCATCAAGTACCCCTTGGGATGGGGACACAGTCCTGGGGGTCCCCTGGGATGGCACCGTGCCCCCCTGGGGACAAGGACAGTGACAGGGTCCTACTGTGGCACAGGGTGGCATCGAGTACGCCTGGGGACAGGGCTGGGGGTCCTGGGGTCCTGCTGTGCCACCCCTGGGGACAAGGACAGGGTCCTACATGGCACAGGGTGGCATGGAGCACCCCTGGGGACAGGGACAGTGTCCTGGGGGTCCCCTGGGGTGGCATCACACACCCCTGGGGACAGGGACGGTGACAAGGTCCTACATGGCACGGGGTGGCATCACACACCCCTGGGGACAGGGCTGGGGGTCTTGGGGTCCTGCTGTGCCACCCCTGGGGACAGGGACAAGGTCCTGCCATGGCACAGGGTGGCATTGTGCCCCCCTGGGGACAGGGACAGGGTCCTGGAGGTCCCCTGGAGTGGCATCACACACCCCTGGGGATGGGGATGGGGACAAGGTCCTGGCATGGCACGAGGTGGCATCACACACCCCTGGGGACAGGGATGGGGACAAGGTCCTGCTGTGCCACCCCTGGGGACAGGGACAGGGTTTTGCCATGGCACAGGGTGGCATCAAGTACCCCTGGGGACAAGGACAGGGTCCTACATGGCACAGGGTGGCATCGAGTACCCCTGGGGACAGGGCTGGGGGTCCTGGGGTCCCGCTGTGCCACCCCTGGGGACAAGGACAGGGTCCTACATGACACGGGGTGGCATGGAGCACCCCTGGGGACAGGGACAGGGTCTTGGGGGTCCCCTGGGGTGGCATCATGCCCCCCTGGGGACAGGGACGGCGACAGGGTCCTGCTGTGGCACAGGGTGGCATCGAGTACCCCTGGGGACAGGGCTGGGGGTCCTGGGGTCCTGCCGTGCCACCCCTGGGGACAGGGACAGGGTCCTGGGGGTCCCCTGGGGTGGCCGTGACGCGTGTCCCCGTGCCCAGGGTTCGTGGTGGGGTCGGTGGCGGGGCTGGGGCTGGCGCTGTGCCCGCTGCTGGCCCTGGCCCTGCTGCGCTGCCCCCCGTGTCACCGTGCCCAGCGCTGGCTGCACCCGCCGCTGCTGGGGCTGGCGGCCGGGGCGCTGAGCGGGGAGGCCCTGCTGCACCTCCTGCCCCAGGTGGGACACGGGGGGGGACACGGGGACAGGGGGACATCAGGGGACATGGGGGGGGATATGGGGACATGGGGACGTGGGGGGGATATGGGGACATGGAGGGGTATGGGGACATGGGGACATGGGGGGGACATGGGGACAGGGGGGGACATGGGGGGATATGGGGATATGGGGACATGGGGACATGGGGGGGACATGGGGGGGGATATGGGGGGTCATGGGGACATGGGGGATATGGGGGGATATGGGGGGACATGGGGACATGGGGGGACATGGGGGGTATGGGGGGATATGGGGGGATATGGGGACATGGGGGGGATATGGGGGGATATGGGGACATGGGGGGATTTGGGGACATGGGGGGATTTGGGGGGGGTATGGGGACATGGGGGGGTATGGGGACATGGGGGGGTATGGGGACACATGGGGGGACATGGGACATGGGGGGGTATGGGGACATCAGGGGACATGGGGACATGGAGGATATGGGGGGTATGGGGGGACATGGGGGGATATGGGGACACATGGGGGGACATGGGGACATGGGGACATGGGGGGACATGGGACATAGGGGGGTATGGGGACATCAGGGGACATGGGGACATGGAGCATATGAGGGGATATGGGGGGATATGGGGAGATGGGGACATGGGACATGGGGGATATGGGGCACATGGGGGACATGGGGACATGGGGATATGGGGGGACATGGGGACATCAGGGGACATGGGGGGGTATGGGGGATATGGGGACATGGGGGGAGATGGGGGGGGACATGGGGACATGGGGAGATGGGGACATGGGGGGGTATGGGGATTTGGGGGCATGGGGGGGACATGGGGGGTATGGGGGGGTATGGGGACACATGGGGGGACATGGGACATGGGGGGATATGGGGACATCAGGGGACATGGGGACATGGAGGATATGGGGGGGGACATGGGGGGACGTGGGGACATGGGGATGGAGGGGTATGGGGGATATGGGGGGGAAATGGGGGGGACATGGGGGATATGGGGGGGATATGGGGACATGGGGACATGGGGACATCGGGGGCTTTGGGGAGGATATGGGGACGTGGGGGACATGGGGGATATGAGGGGGGACATGGAGGGACATGGGGGGGACATGCGGGGGTATGGGGGGTATGGGGGATGTGGGGGGATATGGGGACATGGGGACATGGGGACATGGGGACATGGGGGGGGACATGGGGGGGACATGGGGACATGGCGCTGAGCCCCCCCTGTGCCCCCGCAGGCCCTGGGGCTGCACAGCCACACTGAGGGGGGGTCCCAGCCCCACGCTGAGGGGGGGGTCCCAGCCCCCCACCCAGGAGGGGTCCCAGCCCCCCACCCAGGGGGGGTCCCCCCGGCCGCCCCCGCAGGCGCTGGCGGTGCTGGGGGGGCTCTTCGGG
>NW_027167493.1:0-51280 GCF_013368605.1 Nyctibius grandis
CAGGATCTGACACTCTACTTTCTCGCCCCTGAGTGTTACATCCCTGACCAGCTCTTCCTTGTTTGTATGTATGTAGTCCTGCAGGGCACCTCACTGCACTGGCTCTTCTTGTTTCCACTCTGCTCCTGCCAGTGAGTAGACATGGGGTCAAAGGGAACTTGCTAAAACACCAGTGTGAATTGCGGTCAACTAGACAGTGACCTGTGGATTATCTGTGTTCGCGAGAGGGCACGGAGACACCGCACGCAGACCAATATGATCGTTAAGCAGATCTCATTTATTTACGTATCTGAGGGTACATTTATACTATTCTATTTTTGTACACACTCTGTGTACATGTCATTTCTATTATGATTGGTTAGTATGCTTTGTTCACACACCTCTATATTAGTTCTGATTGGCTTATGCTAAAAAGTTATATCTTGCAGGTGCTGCATTCTTTCTTATTTTTCAACTTCCCCATATCTTATTTTTCTCATAGCCAAAGTCCTTGTTCTTTATTATGATTGGCTAGTTCATTACCACCCCATTACCACCCCCTGGACATGCCTGGACATAGCTTGTTCAGTACCTCGTTCCCACCATTGTCCCGTGGGAACCCCACAAATCCCCCTTTTTGTTTTTGAACGAGCTATGTCCTGTCCTGTCCTTTTTGTCTTTGTTTCTTACTTCAACCTGGTTCCCTGCGTCTCGCAAAGCCCGGTCAGAGAATCCCAGCCTTGGTTACCCATAAATCCTGCTCTCTGTTGTTGTGCCAAAAAGGCTGTATTGACCATTCGTTGTACAGTTCTCTGCAAACATGCAAACAAACAGGGTAACACAAGTAGGATAATACCTATTATAAACATTCCCATAAGCAGACTCTATCTACAAAACATGCAGTTTGCTTCAGAACATACTGTTATTCTCTATTATTCTAGCTGAAAGGAAAATTACTGACAGGAAAGCTGATTCTGTATAAAGGTAACACAGAGCAGGCCTTTTAGAGCCTACTCTGAGGCCTACTCTTGCTAAATCGTTGCTAAACCATCCAGTATCAATTTCCCGCTTTGGAAGTAGTTAGATTTGTTATCTCACTATTTCCATATACTCTTCTCAATGATTGTCTTAACACAACCCACGAAGATCCCTATGATAACTATAATCACAACTATATAAACTATTCCCTCTAATAATGTGGCTAACCATCCTTTTAGAGACAATCCACCTAATTCTTGCAGGATTTTGTTGAACCAACTATTTCCTGCTGCATCCCTGATTGCCCTGCTGTCTTCTGCTACTCTGTCGGATCTCCGGATCTGGATTCCACCTCCACATATGGTTTAATACATTTGATCGGAAACCATCATACTCCTGTGCCTGTAGAGACAGAAGCATAACCTCGACCCATTAGTAATAGTTCCCCTGGTCCTAACCACTCGTTAGTACCTGGTTCCCTATACCACACTTCGCCTTTGTTTTGCACATAGCTTGCTCCCTGTTGAACTGCCTCCCAATGTATTACAATTGGGGGTCGCTCCTTATCTCCTGCTAAAGTTAAATGGTTAAGTACATAAACAGCTTTTGCAAGTCTCTCAGAAGGTTCAGTTTCCTCTCCCCCTTTTTGTTTTTGCAGAAGCTGTTTCAGTGTACTATGAGCACGTTCCACAATCGCCTGACCCGTAGGCGAATGAGGAATCCCAGTGACATGTGTAATACCCCATAGTTGACAAAATTGACGAAAAATTTATGAACAGTATGCTGGTCCATTATCAGTCTTAAGTTGTTGTGGAACCCCAAGACTTGTAAAGCAAGCAAGTAAATGTCGTTTGACATGACGACCAGTTTCCCCAGTTTGTGCTGTTGCCCATATTACATGTGAAAACATATCAACAGATACATGAACATATTTGAGCCTTCCAAATTCTGCAATG
The DNA here is from genome assembly GCF_013368605.1 of Nyctibius grandis. Lineage (NCBI taxonomy): Eukaryota > Metazoa > Chordata > Aves > Nyctibiiformes > Nyctibiidae > Nyctibius > Nyctibius grandis. The sequence goes on from NW_027167493.1 coordinate 1,914, forward strand.
TGAGTAACATCCATTTGCCACAGTTGCAATGCACACAACCCTCGAGGATTTACCCCTATCCCAATTCCCATGCCAATTTTCTGACAATTAGGACAAACACTAACTAATTCACATGCTTGTGCCATGGTGAGGTGAAATTGTTTCGCTAACATTTTTGCTGATTGATGAAAGAATTGATGGGATAGGCGAGCTTGTTCAAATAAATTCGGTGATATTTGCGTATAGGACACAAGTGTGTCTGCTTTATTATTGCCAATGCTCAAACCTTGATCAAATTGATGACTATGAATGTGAGTAACAAAATAAGGTACCTCTCTGAGGTTTATTGCCTGATGCAACTGTAGCAAAATGGTGTAAAGTCGCATATTCTTCACTGGTCGTATAAAAGCTCTTTCAATTCGATTTACAATGCCTGTTGTATAAAGAGAGTCTGTTACAATATTTACAGGTAAGTCCTTCCATTTTACAAAGACCTGGTATATTGCAAAAAGTTCAAGTGTCTGCAATGAGTCCTCAGTAAATTCCTGAGAATTTACAATGTTTCCATTGTCCATCCTTTTGTCAGGTAATAACTGCTGAATGTGATCGCTTTTCTGCATCAGTAAAAACAGTTAGTCCAGTCACAGGTATCTCTGATCTGATAGGTTTTTCTTCCCAATCCTGTTTTCAAATAAACTGTAGCTTTTTATCTCTTGGCAAAAGTGTTAACAATTGTCCAGTAAAGTCCTGTAAGGCCATTTGAAAAAAGAGTTGACTGATTTGTTAACCACTGTAGATATTCCTTTCTGATAGGTAAATAGATAGCATCTGAGTCTAGTCCGGTAATGTCTGTAATCCTTTTATGTACTTTGATAAGCAATTGTGCTATTGCTTCCACTCTGGTACAAAGTGTTGTTTTAGGATGAAAAACCAAAGAGTCCACTCGAGCATTGTCTTCTGCAATAAACCCAGGCAAATTAGTAAGATTTCTTACATGTAAAACATAAAACAATGCAGTTCGGATTTGAATTTCTTGCCACAGAGCTCGCAGCAATTCAAAAACACACTGATTACATATATGCTCTATAACAGATCTATCCAATTGCTTTATAATGCCAGCTACATATGCTGAATCAGTAATCAAATTAAAGGGAATGGGAAAATTCTGAAATATTTTTAATACAGCTCGTGATTCTACCACCTGAGGTGAACCCTTTTGTTGTACTACCATAGATTCCCACTTGCCATCAGAATACCAGACAAGGCCCGCCTTGCCTGTGTTCCCAGATCCATCCGTAAAAATGATAATTCCATACATAGGAGTGTCTGCGCACAACACTCCTGTGGCAATTGGAAGTTCCGCACTCAATTTTATAACAGGATGGGAGGGCAAGTGGTAAACAACCTGTCCCGAGAAATTCTCCATAGCTGTTTGCAAAGCAAAGCTATTAGCCATACACCACTCAAAATATTGAGCTGCAATAGGAACGGTTAGTGATGCAGGATCTCTGGCCACAAGCTCCCAACATCGCATCTGTCCTTTGATGATAATCTGTGCCAATAGCTCTGTAACAAATCTGATCATTCTGAATTCCATTGACCAATTATTGCATATGGAATTTGTCTATCAAACAAAGTGATAATTTGTATTTCCTAATTCAAATCAATACGATGTACACATTTGGAATGTAGCCTGCTTTCTACTTCTGTAATCAGTTGCTGTACCTCTGCAGTAGTCTGTCATGGTGTTGTTAATTTTGTGTCCCCTGCTAACAATTGGAATAGAGACTGCAATTGTGACGACGTAAGCCCCAAGTACGACCGCAGCCATAACTTGAGCCTTATGTTCCACAGTACCCACTTTTGCACATGCCTTTATCATAACATTCAAATCTGTTTTTCCAGGTAAAGCTTCAATGATCTTTTGACAATCAGCATTAGCATTATCCCTGTTTGCCACAGGTCCAAGGTCTGGCAGCCGCACAGGTTAACCCCGCGTGGAAACACCAGCCCTGAGCTCTGCAGCTGGTTGTTATCAGCTGACCTTGAGCATTATACTTAGACCTGCACAGCTTCACAAAATGCCCTAGCTTCCCACAGCAATGACACATCAAAACAGAGTTGTCTCTCCCACTCAGCTTCAACTTCTTAAGGCAGTTTTTCTTAAAGTGACCTTCCTGCTCGCATGTATAACAACGATGAACTACCTTAATTGCCGCCGCAAAAGTTTTTGTTAAATGCTCCATCTGAAATGTGGTGGTTCCTATTTTCTCACAAGCATCCATTAGCTCAGTTAAGGTGGCATTACTATTTGCCATCCCTGCAACAACTTTTCTGCAGTCCTCATCTGTGTTGTCCCTCGCTAACTGTAGTAACAATGCTTCTTTTACAATTTTCCAGTGTAACGGTTGCCAAATATTTCTTCCCTCAGGACCCGCACCCACAATCACCGGATATGCTTGTGGAATTATAACTCCTAATAACACATCTCGAATGACCCCTTTCCATTTTACTCCTCCCCCCCTTTCCCCATATACGTGGGCGGACGCTGATTCTCTCCCTCACCTCCACATTACCAGATGGACGCAAACCTCCCCCCCGCCCTGATCTAAAGGTGGAGTAGGGATTTACAAAGGAGGTTGAGGTGGCCCTAATACTTGTCCCGAACACAGAGGGGGGTTTTGGGGAGACATAGTCACGTGTCCTGAGGCGTTGGCTGTACGATGCTGCTGCAATTCCGTCTTTAATTCTTCCAGTCGTCTACCAAGCTCTGTCATGTCAAGTTCATGTCCATTTCGTGATGGTAACGGTCCTTTAAGTCCTTGTGACTCTGGTACTGCTGACTCCGTAACTGGAGACTTTAACGGTGGTTGTTTAGCGCCGGAATGTAAACTTTGTTCAACAGACTCAGGAAACGGCGAATACGGTAAAGGTGGATACGAAACAGTTTTACCCTCCTTCTTGTCCTCCTGCTCAGCCTCATCCGTAGAGAGATAAATGAGAGGGAGGGGGTTTCGGAGGGGGTTTCGGCCAAATCTCCTGTTCAGCGTCTGAATCAATTAGTCCAAATCGAGTTCGTGTTTCAGGGCGCACTATCAGTCCTGATGGATCTGTATCTATTTTTCTCGCTCCCCTCTCCTCAGCTTTTTTCACAGCCGTCCGTACCGACGGCGATAAAGGAGCTGCCACCGGTACAGCCACCGGGGCCGTGGGAGGTGTTGGTCCCGCAAACAGTGAGGGGGTAGTAGACGTCTGCGGTCCTAAAGCCATAAAAGCTGAATGTGTGACTTCTCTCTCTGCTTTTATTCCTTTTAACGCTTCACTAACCAGCTTCCATGTAGCAGACAATTTAAAGGCTTCCTTATCACCACTTGACACCGCATTCCAGAGAGAGTCACCAATCTTCTCCCATAAAGGCACTTCAAAGACATCATTAAAGGTTGTAAAATGTCCTTTGTCTTTTGCCCAAAGGAGTAACTGCTTTAACGCAGCTTCGTCATATTTAATTCCTCTCTCAGAGAGTATATGTTGGAGGAGTTTCACCACTGCCACTTCTGTCTTGGTCAGGGTAGACCCCATTCCTCCCCCAGCTGCCTGGGAAGCCCTACCCAGGTTTTCCTTTGCTAGCAACACTCAGGCTTACCGCATCCGTTCCTGCCGGTGCGAAAATCCAGTGCCGGGGCAGCACTCTACAGCTGGCTTCCTCTCATCCCCCTTTCGGTCCGCTGTCCGCTGCTTCTCCGCAGTCTCTGGGCCGAAGAGTCCCTGACCCGGGCGCCACTTACCAGTGTTCGCGAGAGGGCACGGAGACACCGCACGCAGACCAATATGATCGTTAAGCAGATCTCATTTATTTACGTATCTGAGGGTACATTTATACTATTCTATTTTTGTACACACTCTGTGTACATGTCATTTCTATTATGATTGGTTAGTATGCTTTGTTCACACACCTCTATATTAGTTCTGATTGGCTTATGCTAAAAAGTTATATCTTGCAGGTGCTGCATTCTTTCTTATTTTTCAACTTCCCCATATCTTATTTTTCTCATAGCCAAAGTCCTTGTTCTTTATTATGATTGGCTAGTTCATTACCACCCCATTACCACCCCCTGGTCATGCCTGGACATAGCTCGTTCAGTACCTCGTTCCCACCATTGTCCCGTGGGAACCTCACAGTGGATAAGTTCACACTGGAGGTACACCAGCTGAGGGGGCGGTTGCCTTTCAATAAGCTCACAGCAGAGCACACACACCCCTTAGGGACTGTGACGAGTCACCCACAGCAGAGCAGGTACACCTCTGAAGGACTGTGGCCTGTGGATATACCTACACAGGAACATCCACCAGATTCCTTCTCTTCCTCAGGTCGAAGAGTCCCAGTTCTCTCAAGCTACCCTCATATGAGGGATGTCCTTTGTGACCCTTCACTGGACTCTCTCCAGTTGCTCCATCTCTCTCTTGTACTGGGGAGCCCAGAACTGAACACAGTCATTTGTCATGGTTCCACAAGGGGAAAGTCCTGCTTAACCAACTTAATTTCCTTTTATGACAAGGTCACCTATCTAGTTGAGCAAGGGAAGCCAACAGATGTGGTGTTTTGGGATTTTAGCAAAGCTTTTGATACTGTCTCTCACAGTATCCTTCTGGATAAACTGTCCAGCCCACAGCTAGACAAGTCCATCATACGTTGGGGGCACAATTGGCTGACAGGTCGGGCTCAAAGGGTTGTTGTAAATGGGGTCACGTCAGGCTGGCGGCCAGTCACCAGTGGGGTCCCCAGGGCTCAGTTTTAGGGCCATTGCTCTTTACAGTTTTATAAATGATCTGGACGCAGGAATCGACTGTACATTAAGTAAATTTGTTGACAATACTACACTAGGAGGAGCTGTGGACTCCCTCGAGGGTAGAGAGGCCTTACAGAGAGGTGTGGATAGACCAGAGAGCTGGGCAATCACCAACCATAATGGAATGTAATGAGAGCAAGTGCCAGATTCTCCACCTGGGACGGTGTAATTTTGGTTATATGTACAAAGTGCGGGACGAGAGGCTGGAGAGCAGCCCTGCAGAAGGAGATCTGGAGGTTTGGGTTGATGGCAAGTTGAATACAAGCTTAGAGTTTGCCCTGGCAGCCAAAAGGGCCAACCATGTCCTAGAGTGCATCAAGCACAGCACAGCTATCCAGTCACGGGAGGCGATTGTCCAACTCCATGCTGCACTGGTGCAGCCCCACCTCGAGGACTGTGTTTTGGACACCACAATAGAAGAAGGACATCAGACTATGCGAGTGTGTCCAGAGGAGTGTGACCAACATGATGAAAGGGCTCGAGGGCAAGACTTAAGAGGAGTGGCTGAGGTCACTGGTTTTTTTTCAGCTGGGAGAAGAGAAGGCTGAGAGGTGACCTCAATGCAGACTATAAATTCCTCAAGGAGGGCAGTGGAGGGGGAGGTGTTAATCTCCTCTCTCTGGTGACCAGGAATGGAACAAGAGGAATAGAATGAGGATGCATCAGAGGAACTTCAGATCGGACATTAGGAAAAGGTTGTTCACTGAGAGGGTGGTCGGTCACTGGAACTGGCTCCCCACAGAAGTGGTCATGGCACCAAGCCTGTCAGAGTTCAAGGAGCATCTGGACGATGCTCTTAGTCTTATGGTTTAGTTGAAGTCCTGTGAGGAGCAGGGATCTCGACTCGATGATCCTTATGGGTCCCTTTCAACTCGTGATATTGTACGATTTGATGATTCTTGGTGCTATTGAAAGGCATTTAAATGAGAATATAATCATCAGAGACAGTTAACATGGGTTCAAAAAGTCCTGTTTAACCAATTTGAGATCTTCTATGATTCTATGATTCTATGAGTTGTTCTTTCAGGTTCCTCTCAACTTGCCAGCTGCTGCTGTTTTGAACTTCAGGTAGTTAAGAGATTTCCTGTCATTCAACATTCTAATTGTCTCCTTAGCCAGCTCTTTAATTATGTTTATATCTATCCTTTGTTATCTGCCTATCTAAAACATTTCTCATAAGATTATCCCTTGTAGAAAGGTGACCTCATTAGAGGCATCTTGTACTCAGCATATAGTTACAGAGTCTGTTTGTTGTTTATGAAATTTTATCATGCTTTAGTTTTTTTTCCTTGCAAATAAGAAAAATTCTCCTGTGCCTGTGTGCAGCCAGTTCTCAAAGGAGAACAAGTGGGAGCTGATGCAATGAAGCTGTAACATCCAGCTGCAGACTTCAGTGGAGAAATATGATGTAAGGAACAGTGACCTAAGTCCTAGGTGGCCAATGACAGAAATAGTGGGGTTGGGGAGGTGAGGAGCAAAGCTGTCCACGCAGTGTCAGACCTAAAGGGACTCTTTTCCTAGCTGCTAGGAGAATGCTTCTATCACCTCTTCTTTTTGCTGAAAAATAATAAAAACATATCTTTTAAAATAAAATAAATAATTTTTACTAGCTGCACTTTGAAATCTTCCTCCTTAACTACACTATGAAACCTCTCTAATTAGCTGTACAAGTCCTGAAGACTTGAAGATAATTACAGGAAGAGAAACAGCTCGTTATGCCTTTCTGTATTTTAACAAGCCCCATGGTGTATTGGGTGCTGAGTCCCTGAGCCTCAGGTACTGAGAGAAGATTGAAGAAACTGCTCAAGAAGTCAGAAGCAAAACTCAAAGTACCTGGAAGCATTAATGGGCCCCACTGGGGGCCATTACTGACAAAGCCTCCCCAAGGACTCGTTAAAGGAGATAATTAGAGGCTGTGATTGCAGGTAGGCAAAGGCCCTGTGCAGGTGTCTGTAAAGCTCAGAAAACTCTTTGATTTGTTTGATGAAGCAGAAAGGCCAAGCCCTGACCCTCCAGGTCCTGGGAAGGCAGCTCCTGTCCCTCACACATGGCTCAGGGCTCTTCCTGGGGCCAATGGAATGTGAGGGTGAGCAATGAGAAGTGAAGGAAAATTCTATGACATCTCCTGACATCCCCAAGCAGGAGAAACAAAGTCTAGAGCCTCAAAAGAAAGTTTCTTCTGGTAGGACTTGGAGGCAGAAGCAACAGCCATGACCAAGGGGACAAAGTACTCAGTGCTGCGGAGCCTTTTAGTCTGGCCAGAGCCCCTGGCCATCTCTCCTGCAGGCTGTCCTACACTGTCCCATGCCTGCCCCTCTTCCCCTTCAGGCTGCAGACACCCATCTTGCTTTCCCACCTAGCTCTTATCCCAGCATTTCTATACCTTCAGTGGGGTCTCTCAATTCTCGCTGCCTGTTCCTTGAAACACAAAGCCATGTGCTGATCCAGACTCCCTCTGGGTGCCCTCTTGCACCACCAGGCTTCCCTTTGAGTGGGATTTCTTTTTTGTCACCTCCAGTCTGAAACTTTCAAGCTGCACTTTCTTCAGTTTTCCTTCTCTTCCCACTACTAAGAAAAGCTCCGTCATCTCTGAAACCACCCTTCAAGCTGGTGCAGGCTACCACTGTAGTGCCCTGAGCCTCCACTTCACCAGGCTAAAGAAGCCCAGAGCCCTCAGCTTCTCCACACAAACCCCAATGGCCATCCTGACTGATCTCCACGGGAGCCTACCAGTTCCTCCCATTCGTCCAGACCTGGGAGCCGCACAACCAGACACACTAGTCCAGATATCACGGCACCAGTGCTGAGTCAAGTGGGATGATAACTCTCTTGTCTGGGTGGCCACACTCCTCCCATGCAGCCCTGTATGCTGTTGGCCTTATTAACCTTGAGCGTACACCACTCACTCCTATGACATCCCTCGTAACGCCCAGGCCCTTCTCCTCAGGGTCACTCCTGAGCTGTTCAGGTCCCAGCCTGCCCTCATGTCTGGGGTTATTCTGCCCCCAAAAAAGGACTCGCAACTTCTTCTTGTAAAACTTCATGAGGCTTCTATTGCCAAATCCCAAAGTTTCTCAAGGTCCCCCTGGAGTGATGCTCTGTTTTAATAGCTTGTAATGTGTGTGTACAGATCACAGAATCACAGAATCACAGAATCACAGAATGTTAGGGATTGGAAGGGACCTCGAAAGATCATCTAGTCCAATCCCCCATGGCCCACTAAAAGTTGTGGTGCCTCTGATTAGATCACAGCATGAGGAATTGTGGGACACTAGAGATAATAGAAGGAGGTACTAGTTTAATGGCATTACTGACCAAGGTAGGAATTCTCATGGTGCAAGCTCAGAAACCCTAAATGAAGGTGCAAAAAAGAACCAAATAAGGGCAAGGGAGAACAGGGGACAGAGAGGTGGGCTGTTTGTATGGGGTGGTACAAGGATGGTCAACGGGAAGAAATTGTGAGTGGGAAGAGAGGAAAAATGGAAATAAAAGGTGAAGTAAAGGAAATGATCAGGGCTTTTGGGGGCTACCTGCCAAGCAGCCCTGCATATGAGTAACACTGCCTGGAGTCTAGGCTTGAAGGGGGAGGGGGGTAACACCTGGCTTGCTGGAAACAAGTCTAGGGGTGGAATGCCAGAGCTGGGAGAGAAACCGATAGCCCAGCTGAGTGCATCTACACCAACACACACAGCATGGGTAACAAACAGGAGGAGCTGGGGGTCATTGTGCAGCAGGAAAGATATGACATAGTTGCCATCATGGAAATGTGGTGGGATGACTCGCATGACTGGAGTGCTGTAATGGACGGCCACAAGCTTTTCAGAAGGGACAGGAGAGGAAAGAGAGGTGGTGGTGTGGCTCTGTACATTAGGGAGAGATTTGATTGTATGGAGCTTAAGGACAGTGATGATAAGGTTGAGTACCTATGGGTAAGAATCAGGGGGAAGGCCAGCAAGGCAGATATCCTGGTGGCAATCTCTTATAGACAACCCAACCAGGATGAAGAGGCAGATGAACTATTCTACAAGCAGCTGGCTGATGTTTCACGATCGCTTGCCCTTGTTCTAGTAAGAGACTTTAATTTGCCAGATGTCTGCTGGAAACTCAACTCATCGGAAAGGAGGCAGTCTAGGAGGTTCCTGGAGTGTGTGGAAGATAACCTCCTAACACAACTGGTTAGTGAGCCCACCAAGGGAGGTGCCCCGCTAGACCTGCTGTTTACAAACAGAGAAGGTCTGGTGGGAGATGTGGTGGTTGGAGGCTGTCTTGGGCACAGCAACCACAAAATGATAGAGTTTTCAGTTCTTGGGGAAGGAAGGAAGGAAGGGGGTCAGCAAAATCTCTACCTTGGACTTCCAGAGGGCAGACTTTGGCCTATTTAGTTCAGTGGTTCAGAAAGTCCCATGGGAAATAATTCTTAATAACAAAGGGGTCCAGGAAAGCTGGACATGCTTTAAGAAAGAAATATTAAAGGTGCAGGAGCAGGCCATCCCCATGAGCTGAAAGAGGAGCTGTGGGGGAAGAAGTCTGGCCTGGTTGAACAGCGAGCTTTCACAGGAACTTAGGGAAAAAAAGAAGGTTTATGATCTTTGGAAAAAGGGGCAGGCAACTCAGGAAGAGTACAAGGATGTTGTTAGGTCATGTAGAAGGAAAATTAGAAAGGCAAAAGCTCAACTAGAACTCAGTCTGGCCACGGCAGTAAAAGATAATAAAAAGCTGAGGTGCTTAATGCCTTCTTTGCCTCAGTATTTCACAGTAAGACTTGTTATCCTCAGGGCAACTGCCCCCCTGAGCCAGTAGACAGGGACGGGGAGCAGAATAGACCCCCTGTAATTCATGAGAAAGTAGTTAGTGACCTGTTGTGCCACTTGGACATGTACAAGTCTATGGGACCGGACGGTCTCCACCCAAGGGTACTGAGGGAGCTGGTGGAAGAGCTTGCTAAGCCACTCTCCATTATTTATTATCAATCAGTCCTGGCTAACTGGGGAGGTCCCAGATGACTGGAGGCTGGCCAATGTGACACCCATGCACAAGAAAGGCTGGAAGGAGGATCCCAGGAACTACAGGCCTGTCAGCCTGACCTCGGTGCCTGGCAAGGTCATGGAACAGATCATCTTGAGTGCGATTACACAGCACTTAGAGGACAACCAGGGGATCAGGCCCAGTCAGCATGGGTTTAGGAAGGGCAGGTCCTGCCTGACCAACCTGATCTCTTTTTATGACCAGGTGATCTGCCTAGTGGATGAGGGGAAGGCTGTGGATGTAGTATACTTGGACTCCAGCAAAGCCGTTGATACTGTCTCCCACGGCATTCTCCTGGATAAGTGGCAGCCCCCGGCTTGGACAGGTGCACTCTTCTCTGGGTTAAGAACTGGCTGGATGGCCAGGCCCAGAGAGTAGTGGTGAATGGTACCACATCCACTTGGCGTCCAGTCACTAGTGGTGTCCCCCAGGGCTCGGTACTAGGCCCAGTCCTGTTTAATATCGTTTTTATGATCTGGATGAGGGTATCGAGTGCAGCCTCAGTAAATTCGCGGATGACACCAATTTGGGTGGGAGTGTTAATCTGCCTGAGGGTAGGAAGACTCTGCAAAGGGATCTGGACAGGTTAGATAGATGGGCTGAGACCAATGGCATGAAGTTCAACAAGGCCAAGTGCCGGGTCCTACACTTTGGCCATAATAGTGCCATACAGCGCTACAGGCTGGGGGAAGAGTGGTTGGAAAGTGGTCCAGTGGAAAAGGACCTGGGCGTATTGGTGGACAGCCAGCTGAACATGAGCCAGCAGTGTGCCCAGGTGGCCAAGAAGGCCAACAGCATCCTGGCTTGTATCAGGAATAGTGTGGCCAGCAGGACTAGGGGAGTAAATGTCCCCCTGTGCTCGGCACTGGTGAGGCCACACCTTGAGTACTGTGTCCAGTTCTGAGCCTCTCACTTCAAGAAGACATTGAGGTGCTAGAGCGTGTCCAGCGGTGGGCAATAAAGCTGGTGAGGGATCTGGAGGGCATGACCTATGAGGAGTGGCTGGGGGAGCTGGAGCTGTTTAGCCTGGAGAAAAGGAGGCTGAGGGGAGACCTTATCACTTTCTACAACTACCTGAAAGGAGGTTGTAGCAGGGTGGGGGTCGGCGTCTTCTCCCAGGCAACTACCAACAAGACCAGAGGACATAGCCTCAAGATTCACCAGGGGAGGTTCAGGTTAGGCATTAGGAAAAATTTCTTCACTGAAAGGGTTATTAGGCATTGGGATGGGCTACCCAGGGAGGTGGTGGAGTCACCATCCCTAGAGGTGTTTAAGAGAAGACTAGATGTGGCACTTAGTGCCATGGTCTAGTTGACACAGTTGTGTTAGGTTAAAGGTTGGTCTCGATGATCCCAGAGGTCTCTTCCAAGCTAGTGGATTCTGTGATTCGGGGATTCTGTGATTTAGAGTGCCCTGTCCCTGTCTGGGGGATGACCTGTGGGGCTTGGGTGTTCCTACCCCATACTGTCCCTGACCCACAGAATTTGGGGGGCCCTGACCCTCCCTGGTCCATGACCTGTGGAGTTTAGGGGTGTCTTGACCCTCTCCTAGCACTTACCCATGCGATTTGGAGTGCACTGTCCCTGTCTGGTCCATGACCTATAGGGTTTCTAGGTGTCCTGCCCCCATCCTGGCCCTGACCCACAGGATTTGGGGTGCCCTGTCCCTGTCTCATTAATGAACTGAGGGGTTTTGGGGTGTCTTGTCCCTGCCCTGACCCATGAGATTTGGGGTGTCCTGCCCACATTCTGGCCCTGACGCTTGGCACTTTGGGTTCATCACCTGTGGGGTTTGAGGATTCCGTGTCCTTGTCTGTTCCATGACATGTGGGTTTTGGGGGTGTCCTGGCCCCAACCCTTTGGATTTGGGATGCTCTGTCCCTGTTCTGGACCTGACTAGTTGGGATTTGGGGTCCCTGTCCCTGTCTGTTCCATGACCTGTGTGGTTTGGGAGTGTCTTGCCCCCATCTGGGCCTTGACTCATGGGATTTGGGGTGCCCTCTCCCTTTCTGCTTTATGACCTGTGGCGTCAGGGTAACCCTGTCCCTGTCTGGTCCAGAACCTGTGGGGTTTGGGGGTGTCTTGCCCATGTACTGGCCCTGACCCATGTCATTTGGGGTGTCCTGCCCCTGTCCTGCCCATGACATATAGGATTTTGGGTGCCCTATCCTTCTCTGGTCCATGACCTGTGTGCTTTGGGGTTTCTTGCCCTTGTCCTGGCCCTGACCCGTGGAATTTGGGGAGCTGTGACCCTGTCTGGTCCATGACCTGTGGGGTTTCGAGGTGTCCTGCCCCCATCCTGGCCCTTACCATGGTTTTGGGGTGCCCTGTCCCTGTCTGGTCCATGACCTGTGGGGTTTGGGGGTGTCCTGTCCCTCTGCTGTCTCTGACCCACAGGATTTGGGGTGCCCTGTCCCTGTCTGGCCCATGGCCTTTTGGGGTTTGCGGGGTTTTGCGCCCACCCTGACCCTGATTTATGGGATTTGGGGTGCACTGTCCCTGTCTGGTCCAGAACCTGTGTGGTTTGGGGGTGTCCTGCCACATCCTGGCCCTGACCCATGGGTTTTTGGGTGCCCTGTCCCTCTCTGGTCCATGACCTGTGTGCTTTGAGGTTTCTTCCCCTCATGCTGGCCCTGACCCATGGGAATTTGGGAGCTGTGTCCCTCTCTGGTCCATGACCTGTGGGGTTTCAGGATGTTCTGCCCCCATCCTGGCCCTTACCCACAGGTTTTGGGGTGCCTGTCCCTGTCTGGTCAATGACCTATGGGATTTGGGGGTGTCCTCCCTGTGTCCTGTCCCTGACCCATGTGATTTGCTGTACCCTTTTGTTGTCAGATCCATGACCTGTTTAGTTTGAGGATGCCCTGTACCTTGCTGGTCAATTTCCTTTTGGGTTTGGGGGTGTCTTGCCATGTCCTGGCCCTGACCCACAGGTTGTGGGGTTCCCTGTTGCTCTCTGGTCCATGACCTTTGGGTTTTGGGGGTGTTTTGCCCCATGTCTTGGCCTTGACTCATGGGATTTGGGCGTGCCCTGTCCCTGTCTGGTCCTGACACATGTGATTTAGGGGGCCCTGTCCCTGTCTGGTCCATGACCTATGGGGCTTTGCGGTGTCCTGCCCCATCATGGCCCTGACCCACAGGATTTGGTGTGCCCTGTCCCTCTCTGGTCCATGACCTGTGGGATTTGTGGTTCCCTGTTGCTCTCTGGTCCATGACCTGTTGTGTTTCGTGATGTCCATAGATGGCTATGTCCTGTTCAGGAGAGACAGACCACTAAGGAGAGGTGGTGGAGTTGCTCTTTATGTGAGTGAGCAGCTAGAATGTATTGAGTTCTGTCCAGGGGCGGATCAGGAGCGAGTTGAGAGTTTGTGGGTGCGAGTTAAGGGGCAGGCTGGCAGGGGTGATACTGTTGCGGGTGTCTATTACAGGCCACTGGATCAGGATGAGGAGGGTGATGAGGCCTTCTACAGGCAGCTGAGAGCAGTCTCTCAATTACAGGGCCTGGCTGTCATGGGGGATTTCAACTACCCTGATATTTGCTGGGAGGCCTACTCAGCCAGCCATCCTCGGCCCAGGAGGTTCCTCCAGTGCATTGATGCTAACTTTCTGATGCAAATGGTGGATGAGCCAACTAGGAGAGGAGCGCTGCTGGATCTTATCCTCACTAACAAAGAGGGTCTGGTTGAAGCGGTGAAGGTTGAGGGCAGCCTTGGTTGTAGTGACCATGAGATGGTAGAGTTCAGGATCTCATGTGGCAGGAACAGAATAGCTAGCAGAATCACAACCCTGGACTTCAGGAGGGCCAACTTTGGCCTTTTCAAGCAATTGCTAGGGGAAATGCCATGGGACAGGGTACTAGAAGATAAGGGGGCCCAAGATAGTTGGTTAGCATTCAAGGACTGCTTCTTCCGAGCTCAAGATCAGAGCATCCCAGCAGGTAGGAAGTCAAGGAAGGGTACGAGGAGACCTGCATGGTTAAACAGGGAACTGCTGGGCAAACTCAAGTGGAAGAAGAGGGTGTACAGATCATGGAAGGAGGGGCTGGCCACTTGGGAGGAATAGAAGTCTGTTGTCAGAGGATGGAGGGAGGCAAGTAGGAAAGCTAAGGTCTCCTTGGAATGAAACCTTGCAAGAGAGGTCAAGGACAACAGAAAGGGCTTCTTCAAATACATTGCAGGTAAAATCAACACTAGAGGCAATGTGGGCCCACTGATGAATGAGGTGGGGGCCCTGGAGACAGAGGATAAAAAGAAGGCGGAGTTACTGAATGCCTTCTTTGCCTCTGTCTATACTGCTGGAGGCTGTCCTGAGGAGCCCCAGACCCCTGAGGCCCCAGAAGAACTCAGGATGGAGGAGGAGTCTGTCTTGGTTGATGAGGGCTGGGTCAGGGACCAATTAAGCAATCTGGACGTCCATAAATCCATGGGCCCTGATGGGATGCACCCACGGGTGCTGAGGGAGCTGGCGCAAGTCATTGCTAGGCCACTCTCCATCATCTTTGCTAAGTCGTGGGCAACGGGAGAGGTGCCTGAGGACTGGAGGAAAGCGAATGTCACTCCAGTCTTCAAAAAGGGCAAGAAGGAGGACCCGGGTAACTATAGACCGGTCAGCCTCTCCTCCATCCCCGAAAAGGTGATGGAACAACTTGTCCTTGGTGCTGTCTCTAGGCACATCAAGGATAGGGGGATCATTAGGGGCAGTCAACATGGCTTCACCAAGGGGAAGTCATGCTTAACCAACCTGATAGCCTTTTATGAGGACATAACCCGGTGGATAGATGATAGTAAAGCTGTGGATGTGGTCTATCTCGATTTCAGTAAAGCGTTTGACACAGTCTCCCACAGCATCCTCGCAGCTAAACTGAGGAAGTGTGGTCTGGATGATGGGGTAGTGAGGTGGATTGTGAACGGGCTGAAGGAAAGAAGCCAGAGAGTGGTGGTCAATGGGACAGAGTCCAGTTGGAGGCCTGTGTCTAGCGGAGTCCCTCAATGGTCGGTACTGGGACCAGTGCTATTCGATATATTCATGAATGACTTGGATGAGGGAATAGAGTGCACTGTCAGCAAGTTTGCTGATAACACCAAACTGGGAGGAGTGGCTGATGCACTGGAAGGCTGCGCAGCCATTCAGAGAGACCTGGACAGGCTGGAGAGTTGGGCGGGGAGAAATTTAATGAACTATAACAAGGGCAAGTGTAGAGTCCTGCATCTGGGCAAGAACAACCCCGTGTATGGGTACAAGTTGGGGACAGACCTGTTGGAGAGCAGCGTAGGGGAAAGGGACCTGGGGGTCCTAGTGGACAGCAGGATGAGCATGAGCCAGCAGTGTGCCCTTGTGGCCAAGAAGGCCAATGGCATCCTGGGGTGTATTAGAAGGGGTGTGGTTAGCAGGTCAAGAGAGGTTCTCTTCCCCCTCTACTCTGCCCTGGTGAGGCCACATCTGGAATATTGTGTCCAGTTCTGGGCCCTTCAGTTCAAGAAGGACAGGGAACTGCTAGAGAGAGTCCAGCGCAGAGCCACGAAGATGATGAAGGGGGTGGAACATCTCCCTTATGAGGAGAGGCTGAGGGAGCTGGGTCTCTTTAGCTTGGAGAAGAGGAGACTGAGGGGTGACCTCATTAATGTTTATAAATATGTAAAGGGCAAGTGTCATGAGGATGGAGCCAGGCTCTTCTCAGTGACATCCCTTGACAGGACAAGGGGCAACGGGTGCAAGCTGGAACACAGGAGGTTCCACATAAATATGAGGAAAAACTTCTTTACGGTGAGGGTGACTGAACACTGGCACAGGCTGCCCAGAGAGGTTGTGGAGTCTCATTCTCTGGAGACATTCAAAACCCGCCTGGATGCGTTCCTGTGTGATATGATCTAGGCAATCCTGCTCTGGCAGGGGGATTGGACTAGATGATCTTTCGTGGTCCCTTCCAATCCCTAACATTCTGTGATTCTGTGACTGTGGCAAAGAGGGCATTCAATAACTCCGCCTTCTCTGTGTCCTCCGTCACCGGGGCACCCTTCTCATTCAACTGTGTGCCCACATTTTCCCTAGTATTCCTTTTGCTGCTGATATACTTGAAGAAGGCCTTCTTGTTGTCCTTGATGTCCCTTGCCAGATTTAAGTGCAAGTCGGCCTTAGCCTTCCTCATCGCATCCCTGCATCCTCTGACGACTTTCCTATATTCCTCCCAAGTGGCCTGACCCCTTTTCCACGTTCCATAGACTTCCTTCTTCCATTTCAGTTTTGACAGAAGCTCCTTGCACATCCATGCAGGTCTCCTGTTCCCTTTTTGCTCGATTTCTTACTCATAAGGATGCACTGATCTTGAGCTTGGAGGAAGTGCTGCTTAAATATTGACCAGCTCTCTTGGACCCCCCTACCTTCTGGAGCCAGATCCCATGGGATACCCCCAAGCAGGTCCTTGAAGAGGCCAAAGTCAGCTCTCCTGAAAGCCAGGGTTGTGATCCTACTTCTTACCCTGCTTCCTTCACTCAGGTCCTGAACTCCACCATGTCATGGTCACTACAGCCAAGGCTACCCTCCACCTTCACATCCCCAACAAGACCTTCATTATTTGTTAGCACAAGGTCTAGGGGTGCACCTCTCCGCGTTGGCTCCTCCACCACCTGTGTTAAAAAGTTATCATCAACGCTCTGTAGGAACCTCCTGGACTGTGGGTGCCTAGCTGTGTTGTCTTTCCAGGAGATATCAGGGTGATTGAAGTCCCCCATGAGAAGCAGGGCCTGCCATCGTGAGGCTACTTGCAGCTGCCTGTAGAACGCTTCATCTACTTCCTCTTCCTGATCAGGTGGCCTGTAATAAACCCCCACAACAGCGTCCCCCATATTAGCCTGACCCTTAATTCTTACCCATAGTTCTCTCAACTCGTTCTTCATCCTTCCCTAGGCTCAGCTCGATACATTCAAGTTGCTCTCTCACATAAAGGGCAACTCCACCTCCTCGCCTTGCTCACCTGTCCTTCCTTAAAAGTACGTACCCTTCCATGACAGCGTTCCAGTCATGCGAGCTATCCCACCATGTCTCTGTAATCGCAATGAGACCACAGCCCTGCGACCGCACACAGATCTCTAATTCTTCCTGTTTATTCCCCATGCTGCGTGCATTGGTGTATAGGCATTTCAGAGAAGTAGTCAAGCATGAAGGTTTCCCAGAATAGGTGCAAGAGGATCCCCCACATCTATACATGCCCTTGAAGAGGTTGGTCTTTTGGTTCCCATCTTGGGAGGCAGCTATGGAATGTTTCTTGCTGTTCTGATTGGCCTGGCTTATTCCCCCATTGGAAGCGACGGCACAAGCATTACCACCAAGCCCTTCAGTTTAAAGCCCGCCTTACCAAGTTGGCCAGCCTGCTGCCAAAGATTCCCTTGCTTCTTCTAGACAGGTGGATCCCATCCCTCCCTAACAGGTTATAGTTATCAAAGAGTGTCCCATTGTCATAAAAGCCAAAACCCTCACGATAGCACCAGCCATGTAGCCAAGAGGTGATTTCCGTTCTACGTCTCTTTCTGGCTGCCCCCTTTCCTCTGACTGGCAAAATGGAGGAAAAGATAACTTGGGCACCAATATTTTTCACTTGCACCCTCAGTGCCTTGTAGTCTTCCTTGATTCTGCCCACATTCCGGCTTGTGGTGTCCTTCATGCCCACAGGAAAGAGCAGCAGGGGATAGTAGCCTGTGCTCTTGACAAGTTGTGGCACCCTCTCGGCGATATCTTGCACCTTAGCACCCGGAAGGCAGCATACCTCTTGTGACTCTCTGTCAGGTCGGCAGATTGGAGTCAGGGCAAAAGCACCCCCTGGGGATGCTGGGAATTGAACCCAGGACTTCTCACATGCAAAGCAGGTGCTCCGCACTGAGCTACATCCCTTTGACACCCACCAGCAGGAGGAACACTCTCCTCCCATGACATGTCTATGGCAATCACAGCCCTGTGGTCCCCTGGGTGCCCAGGGACCTTCTGCAGAAAACAGCACTTGAACCCTCCTGAGATGGGGGAAGTTGGGACGGTTTCTCTGCTGGGGCCTGATCCTGGCACAGGGCTGCACTGCAGAGCGCTGCCCCTTCAACCTCTCTGCAGTGTGATGGGGCAGAAGGAAGCTTTTGCTGCAGGTACTGCTCGCATGCTCTGCCCCAGCCTGGGGTGTTTCGATGGAGAGGAGCAAACCCCTTCCCTTGAGCCTCCTCTGCCACCCAGGGCTACAGCCCTCTGTGTCACATCAGGAGCAGAGCAACAGGGTGAGAGAAATGCCCTCCCTGGAGTGAGGTGCCCTCAGGCTCTGATGGCACCCCGGGGGGTGAAGTGAAGGGGACATGGGAGCAGAAAGCTCACACCCCCTCATCCAGGCACTGGGCCTTCCCCTGCACCCCTCTGCCCCCCAGCATCCCTGAAGCTGGGGTGAAGGGCAGGCCTCCATCTCCATGGGGCTGGGGCTGTGGGTTGGGCTCAGGGACCTTCCCATTCCTTCAGCACTGAGGACCATCCTGATGGCAAAGCAGTGCCCTGGGACAGCCCTGGCTGGGGTCTCTGTGGCAGAGTGGGTGAGCGTGTTCAAGTGTTAACTGAAAGGTCGATGGTTCAACCACACGCAGGGATGATGTCCTCATGGTGGTACAGCTGGGGCTATTGTGTTGTCCAATGCCATAGATTTTTCCCTGTTGAGCCCCTGCTGGGCAGAGAGGGTTTGGGGAATCAAAACCATGTGACCACAGTCACCATGAATTTCTGGAGTGGTTGAGTGGAGTTAAGGTGATGAACTGCTCATCTGTTCTGCTTTGCACACATGGTCCATCCTCAGCAATGACTCTCCCATTCTCGCTCAAGACCAAGAAGGACTCTCTTGGAGCAGTGATAGTCCTAGAGGCACTGTCCCTGTAGCCAAGCGTTTTCAAGCTCGTGCTCAAAGCTGGCAAGACAGTAACCTTGCTTGGACAGACAGCCTCTCCCTCTCCCCCTCCTCTCACTTGTGCTCAGTCGTGACAAAATGCAACCTTCTCTGGAGGTGCATCCCTGGGGAAGCGGCTGTGAGGCAGCTGCCCTGCAGGGAGCTAGGACACGCATGTGACTGTGGGACTGCAGTCCAATATGTGCCATTCCTTGGCCTGACCGGTTAACTGGGGAGAGGCTGAGACTGGAGACAGAGGGGGATGTTCCTGGGTCACAGTTGTCACCATGTTCCTGATGGGTAAGCAGTGGAGGCAGGAGAAGGAGAGCCATGTGGCAGCAGGGGTGCAGGGGTAATTGATGGGTTAGAAACTGTGCAAGTGCCACAGAATGGTCTTTCAGCAGTTCAGGCTTCTCCCTCCACAAAGGCGGCAGGATCAATAGCCCAGCTGAAGTGCATCTACACCAACGCACGCAGCATGGGCAACAAACAGGAGGAGCTGGAAGCCATTGTGCAGCAAGAAAACTATGACTTACTGGCCATCACAGAAATATGGTGGGATGATGTTATAGAAATTTTCACACGATTAATGTAAAAGTTCTTATGAGTTAGAGAGACAAGGATCAATAGGGGTGAAATAGAATGGTGAATAGAATAATTAATATGTCTATCTGAATAAACACAGGTGGATTTCATTCCCCATGAATAGTGTTCTCAGAGCCCCTTTGTGTAACCCTGACCCATGACTCGACAAATCATCAGTCATAGGTTAATGAGTAGCTAACAGGAGTAGACCCCGAAAAATTAAATTACTGATGATTTAATTAAGGGGATGTATGAGCAACCTTTTTGACTCTGAAATAATATAAAACACTTAGAAATAAAAATTAGTATAGGTAAGGTTTTAAATATAACTTTAGTTGGTTTTAAGGTTGAATGTTTAGGAGACACTGGCAGCGGGAACCCGACTCTGGTCAACCTGGATCAGGACGGGACACTGATCACAGCAAGAACATCGAGGATGGGGTGTCGACCTGGACCTAAGTGGAACCAGATGGGGGAATTGGCTGACTGATGAAGAATAATGGACTTTTGTGGACATCTAACAACTGAAGAAAAGAAGAATTGAAAGAGCTAGTAGAATTTTAACAGAAACTTATGAAATGTTTATGATGTAATTGATTATTAGTTTCTATATAAACCGATAGTGAATTTGAGTCAGGTACCATTCACTGTGGTGCTGGTCCAACTCTGCGTTGTTTAATAAAACCAGCAAACCTAGAGACCCGGACTCTGCCAATTTTCTTTAACACAGCAGTGACCTGACAATGGATGCCAAGTTACGGCAGTGGCTTGACAACGGTTTCCAGGGTGTGGCAATGGCTTGACAGTGGTTTCCAAGCTACAGCAATAGCTTGACAACCGTTTCCATGGTACTTGCATGGATAGACAATGGTTTCCAAGGTACGGCAGTGGCTTGACAACGGTTTCCAAGGTGTGAGAATGGCTTGACAATGGTTTCCAAGGTACAGCAATGGCTTGACAATGGTTTCCAAGGTACAGCAATGGCTTGACAATGGTTTCCAAGGTAAAGGCATGGAGTGACAATGATTTCCAAGGTAAGTCAATGGCTTGACAACCGTTTCCAAGCTAGGGCAGTGTCTTGAAAACCGTTTCCAATGTACGGACATGGAGTGACAATGGTTTCCAAGTTACAGCAATGGCTTGACAACCCTTTCCATGGTATTGGCATGGACTGACAATGGCTTCCAAGGTACGGCAGTAGCCTGACAATGGTTTCCAATGTGTGGCAGTTGCTTGACTACGGATTCCAAGGTACGGCAGTCGCTTCACAATGGTTTCCAAATTATGGCCACGGCTTGACAATGGTATCTAAGGTACAGCCATGGCTTGACAATGATTTCCAAGGTAAGGCAATGGCTTGGCAATGGTTTCGAAGGTACGGCAGTGGCCTGACAACGGTTTCCAAGGTGTGAGAATGGCTTGACTACGGTTTCCAAGCTAGGGCAGTGGCTTGACAATGGTCTCCAAGGTACGGCATTGACTTGACAATGGTTTCCAAGGTGTGAGAATGGCTTTTCAATGGTTTCCATATTAAGGCAGTGGCTTGACAATGGTCTCCAAGGTACGGCAATGTCATGACAACGGTTTCCAAGTTAGGGCAACGTCTTGAGAACGGTTTCCAAGGTACGGCAGTGACTTGACAATGGTTTCCAAGGTACGGCAGTGGCTTGACAATGGTTTGCAGGGTGTGGCAATGGCTTGACAATGGTTTCCAAGGTACGGTCATGGCTTGACCAAGTCACTCCACCCTGAGTCCCTCCCCTTGACCTTGATTGGATCCCACTTTCAGTACCATCTGACTCCACCTGCTCCTCCTGTTGCTTCTGCTTGAACTTCATGTTGCCAAAGTGCATGATGGTGCCCATCAGCTTGTATATGGAGTTCTTCTCCTCTTGGGTGAAGCCCAGGACATCAAAAGCGCTGTGGCTGAGGTCTTCTCCAGAGAACTCCACCCCCAACCTGGTGGCCCCCCATCTCACATCTGTAGCAAGGAGTTCCTCGCCATCATCAGTGGATGGCATTGTGGTCTCTCCTTGGGAGATGAAGGCATAATCATAGGAGTTGTTGGTCACCAGCATCACGTCTACAAGGAGAAGATGAGGTTTGGGACAGGTAGGAACCTGCCCAGGGAATGCGGCGGGGTCAGGTGTCCATGGGCGGGGTCAAGTGTCCATGGGTGGGGCAGGAGGGTGGTTCACCCAGCAGCTCCGCCTTCTTATTGGAGAGGATCTGGTAGTAGATGTGGTAGTTCCTCTCAGCCTTGAGCTGGAAGATGATGCGGGATTTCACCAGGAGGTCTGGATTGAGACACAAGGAGATGGATGAAAAATGGTTGAGATGGAGGGACCAAGAGATAGAGATGGAGGGTCAGGTGGATGGTGGGATGAGGAGATGGATGAGGAGATGGATGAAGAGATACATGGAGACACAAGGAGATGAAAGAACTAAGAGACAGAGATGGAGGATCAGATGGATGGTGGGATGAGAAGCTGGAAGAAGACTTGAGAAGATGGAGGGATGAGAAGATGGAGACAGAGGGTCAGGTAGATGGTGGGATGAGGAAATGGATGAGGAGATGGATGGAGGCACAAGGAGATGAAAGAACTAAGAGACAGAGTTGGAGGATCAGATGGATGGTGGGATGAGAAGCTGGAAGAAGACTTGAGAAGATGGAGGAATGAGAAGATGGAGACAGAGGGTCAGGTAGATGGTGGGATGAGGAAATGGATGAGGAGATGGATGGAGACATGAGGAGATGAATGGATGGATGAGGAGATGGAACCATGAGGAGATAGAGGGACCAAGAGATGGAGATGGAGGGTCAGATGGGTGGTAGGATGAGGAAATGGATGAGAACATGGATGAAGAGGTGGACAGAGATACAAGGAGATGGAGGAGGAGATGGAGACACCAAGAGATGGAGAAGGAGGGTCGGGTGGACGGTGGGATGAGGAGCTGGATGAAGACTTGAGGGAGATGGAGGGATGAAAAGATGGAGATAGAGAGTCAGATGGGTGGTAGATGAGGAGATGGATGAAGAGATGGAAAGATGAGGAGATGGAGACAGAGGGTCAGGTGGGTGGTAGGATGAGGAGATGGATGAGAACATGGATGGAGATACAAGGAGATGGATGGATGGATGAGATGGAGCTGTGAGGAGATGGAGACACGAAGAGATGGAGGTGGAGGGTCAGATGGGTGGTAGGATGAGGAGATGGATGAAGAGATAGAGGAGGAGATGGAGACACCAAGAGATGGAGATGGAAGGTTGAGTGGACGGTGGGATGAGGAGATGGATGGAGGGATGATGAAGAAGCAGATGACATCTCATGGGTCAATCAGCCCTGGAGATGGGGAGGGAGGGATGGATAGATGAGGCGATGGAGACATGAGGAGATGGAGACACCAAGAGATGGATGGATGGATTGTGGGATGAGAAGATGGGTGGTGGGACGATGGACAACCCAATGTCCCCTCCCGGCCCCCCAACCCACTCACAGGTCTTGATGTCAGCCGATGCCAACTTCTTGGTGTCCCCAAAATGGATCCGGATGAACTTCCCCTGGGAGAGCAGCAGTGTGAGGGGGAGGTGGCCACCTGCCCCCGGCAGGTCCCATCCCATAGACCCCGCCACACCAACTCCTCCCCACAGATACTGCCCCACCAAGCCCGCCCCATAGGCCCACGCCACTCACGAATCGGGAGGAGTTGTCATTGCAGAATGTCTTGGCGTTGCCAAAGGCCTCCAAGGTGGGGTTGGCCTGGATGCTTTGGTCCTCCAGGGTGCCCCTGAGGGGGTTGGGACAACGTGGGTGGGTAGGGCTGTCACGGTGGGGGGCAGGAGGTGGGTGGTTGGATGGTTGGTTGGATGGCTGGGTGGTTGGGTAGTTAAGTGGCTGGGTGGTTGGTTGTGTGTTTCATTGGTTGGTCGGGTGGTTGATTGGGCATTGGTTGGATAGTTGGGTGGTTAGGTGGTTGGGTGGTTGGGTGATTGGTTGGGTGGGATGGTTGGATGGTTGGTTGATTGGTTGGATGGACAGAAAGATAGTTGGGTGGTTGGTTGGGTGGGTGGTTGTGTGGTTGGTTGATTGGTTGGATGGACAGAAAGATAGTTGGGTGGTTGGTTGGGTGGGTGGTTGTGTGGTTGGTTGTGTGGTTGGTTGGATTGTTGGGTGGATGGTTGGATGGACAGAAAGATGGGTGGATGGTTGGTTGGTTGGACTGTTGGTTGGATGGTTGGTTGGTTACTTGGTTGGTTAGGTGTGGCCTCACCTCAAGTACATTGTGCAGTTTTGGACACCTCAATAGAAGAAGGACATCAAACTATGAGAGTGTGTCCAGAAGAGGGTGACCAAGATGATGAAAGGCCTCGAGGGCAAGACTTAAGAGGAGTGGCTGAGGTCACTGGGTTTTTTCAGCTTGAAGAAGTGAAAGTTGAGGGGTGACCTCAATGCAGTCTATAAATTCCTCAAAGGGTGCAGCAGAGGGGAGGTGCTGATCTTCTCTCTCTGGCGACCAGGAATGGGACACGAGGAATTGGAATGAGGCTGCATCAGAGGAACTTCAGATTGGACGTCAGGAAAAGGTTGTTCTCTGAGAGGGTGGTCAGTCATTGGAACAGGGTCCCCAGAGAAGTGGTCATGGCACCAAGCCTGTCAGAGTTCGAGGACCATCTGGACGATGCTCTTAGTCATATGGTTTAGTTTAAGGTATTCCTGCGAGGAGCAGGGAGTTGGACTCGATGATCCTTATGGGTCCCTTCCAACTCACGATATTGTACGATTTGATGAGTCTTGGTGCTATTGAAAGGTATTTAAAGGAGAATGTAACCATCAGGGACAGTTAACATGGGTTCAAAAAGTCCTGTTTAACCAATTTCAGATCTTCTATGATTCTGTGATTCTATGAGTTGTTCTTTCAGGTTCCTCTCAACTTGCCAGCTGCTGCTGTTTTGAGCTTCAGGTAGTTAAGAGATTTCCTGTCTTTCAACATTCTAATTGTCTCCTTAGCCAGCTCTTTAATTATGTTTATATCTATCCTTTGTTATCTGCCTATCTAAAACATTTCTCATAAGATTATCCCTTGTAGAAAGGTGACCTCATTAGAGGCATCTTGTACTCAGCATATAGTTACAGAGTCTGTTTGTTGTTTATGAAATTTTATCATGCTTTAGTTTTTTTTCCTTGCAAATAAGAAAAATTCTCCTGTGCCTGTGTGCAGCCAGTTCTCAAAGGAGAACAAGTGGGAGCTGATGCAATGAAGCTGTAACATCCAGCTGCAGACTTCAGTGGAGAAGCCTGATGAAAGGAACAGTGACCTAAGTCCCAGGTAGCCAATGACAGAAATGGTGGGGTTGGGGAAGTGAGGAGAAAAGTTGTCCATACAGCGTGAGACCTCAAGGGACTCTCTTCCAAGCTGCTAGGACAATGCTTCTATCACCTCTTCTTTAAACTGAAAAGTAATAAAAACTATCCTTTAAAATAAAATAAATCATTTTTATTAGCTGTCCTTTGAAATCTTCCTCCTTAACTACACTATGAAACCTCTCTAATTAGCTGTACAAGTCTTGAAGACTTGAAGAAAATTAGAGGAAGAGACATGGCTCCTTTAGGGCTTTCTGTATTTTAATGAGCCCCATGATGTATTTGGTGCTGAGTCCCTGAGCCTCAGGTACTGAGAGAGGATTGAAAAAACTGCTCAAGAAATCAGAAGCAAAACTCAAAGTACCTGGAAGCATTAATGGGCCCCACTGGGGACCATTACTGACAAAGCCTCCCCAAGGACTCATTCAAGGAGATAATTAGAGGCTGTGATTGCAGGTAGGCAAAGGCCCTGTGCAGGTGTCTGTAAAGCTCAGAAAACTCTTTGATTTGTTTGATGAAGCAGAAAGGCCAAGCCCTGACCCTCCAGGTCCTGGGAAGGCAGCTCCTGTCCCTCACACATGGCTCAGGGCTCTTCCTGGGGCCAATGGAATGTGAGGGTGAGCAATGAGAAGTGAAGGAAAATTCTATGACATCTCCTGACATCCCCAAGCAGGAGAAACAAAGTCTAGAGCCTCAAAAGAAAGTTTCTTCTGGTAGGACATGGAGGCAGAAGCAACAGCCATGACCAAGGGGACAAAGTACTCAGTGCTGCGGAGCCTTTTAGTCTGGCCAGAGCCCTTGGCCATCTCTCCTGCAGGCTGTCCTACACTGTCCCATGCCTGCCCCTCTTCCCCTTCAGGCTGCAGACACCCATCTTGCTTTCCCACCTAGCTCTTATCCCAGCATTTCTATACCTTCAGTGGGGTCTCTCAATTCTCGCTGCCTGTTCCTTGAAACACAAAGCCATGTGCTGATCCAGACTCTCTCTGGGTGCCCTCTTGCACCACCAAGCTACCCGTTTCAAAGCCATGTGCTGATACAGACTCCCTCTGGGTGCCCTCTTGCACCACCAGGCTTCCCTTTGAGTGCGATTTCTTTTTTGTCACCTCCAGTCTGAAACTTTCAAGCTGCACTTTCTTCAGTTTTCCTTCTCTTCCCACTACTAAGAAAAGCTCCATCATCTCTGAAACCACCCTTCAAGCTGGTGCAGGCTACCCCTGTAGTGCCCTGAGCCTCCACTTCACCAGGCTAAAGAAGCCCAGAGCCCTCAGCTTCTCCACACAAACCCATCCTGACTGATCTCCACGGGAGCCTACCAGTTCCTCCCATTCGTCCAGACCTGGGAGCCGCACAACCAGACACACTAGTCCAGATATCACGGCACCAGTGCTGAGTCAAGTGGGATGATAACTCTCTTGTCTGGGTGGCCACACTCCTCCCATGCAGCCCTGTATGCTGTTGGCCTTATTAACCTTGAGCGTACACCACTCACTCCTATGGCATCCCTCGTAACGCCCAGGCCCTTCTCCTCAGGGTCACTCCTGAGCTGTTCAGGTCCCAGCCTGCCCTCATGTCTGGGGTTATTCTGCCCCGAAAAAAGGACTCGCAACTTCTTCTTGTAAAACTTCATGAGGCTTCTATTGCCAAATCCCAAAGTTTCTCAAGGTCCCCCTGGAGTGAAGCTCAGTTTTCACAGCTGTTAATGTGTGTGTACAGATGGCCCACTAAAAGTTGTGGTGCCTCTGATTAGATCTCTGATAGATCACAGCATGAGGAATTGTAGGACACTAGATATAATACAAGGAGGTACTAGTTTAATGGCATTACTGACCAAGGTAGGAATTCTCATGGTGCAAGCTCAGAAACCCTAAATG
This sequence comes from Nyctibius grandis, assembly GCF_013368605.1. Classification (NCBI taxonomy): domain Eukaryota; kingdom Metazoa; phylum Chordata; class Aves; order Nyctibiiformes; family Nyctibiidae; genus Nyctibius; species Nyctibius grandis. Next base: position 28,485 of record NW_027167493.1, read on the forward strand.
AAGGTGCAAAAAAGAACCAAAAAAGGGCAAGGGAGAACAGGGGACAGAGAGGTGGGCTGTTTGTATGGGGTGGTACAAGGATGGTCAACGGGAAGAAATTGTGAGTGGGAAGAGAGGAAAAATGGAAATAAAAGGTGAAGTAAAGGAAATGATCAGGGCTTTTGGGGGCTACCTGCCAAGCAGCCCTGCATATGAGTAACACTGCCTGGAGTCTAGGCTTGAAGGGGGAGGGGGGTAACACCTGGCTTGCTGGAAACAAGTCTAGGGGTGGAATGCCAGAGCTGGGGGAGAAACCGATAGCCCAGCTGAGTGCATCTCCACCAACACACACAGCATGGGTAACAAACAGGAGGAGCTGGGCGTAATTGTGCAGCAGGAAAGATATGACATCGTTGCCATCATGGAAACGTGGTGGGATGACTCGCATGACTGGAGTGCTGTAATGGATGGCCTCAAGCTTTTCAGAAGGGACAGGAGAGGAAAGGGAGGCGGTGGGGTGGCTCTGTACATTAGGGAGTGATTTGATTGTATGGAGCTTAAGGACAGTGATGATAAGGTTGAGTGCCTATGGGTAAGAATCAGGGGGAAGGCCAGCAAAGCAGATATCCTGGTGGGAGTCTGTTATAGACCACCCAACCAGGATGAAGAGGCAGATGAACTATTCTACAAGCAGCTGGCTGATGTTTCATGATCGCTAGCCCTTGTTCTAGTCGGAGACTTTAATTTGCCAGATGTCTGCTGGAAACTCAACTCATTGGAAAGGAGGCAGTGTAGGAGGTTCCTGGAGTGTGTGGAAGATAACTTCCTAACAGAGGAGCGGCTGGGGGAGCTGGGGGTGTTTAGCCTGGAGAAAAGGAGGCTGAGGGGAGACCTTATCACTCTCTACAACTACCTGAAAAGAGGCTGTAGCAGGGTGGAGGTCGGCCTCTTCTCCCAGGCAACTACCAACAAGACTAGAGGACATAGTCTCAAGATTCACCAGGGGAGGTTCAGGTTAGGCATTAGGAAAAATTTCTTCACTGAAAGGGTTATTAGGCATTGGGATGGGCTACCCAGGGAGGTGGTGGAGTCACCATCCCTAGAGGTGTTTAAGAGAAGACTAGATGTGGCACTTAGTGCCATGGTCTAGTTGACACAGTTGTGTTAGGTTAAAGGTTGGACTCAACGATCCCAGAGGTCTCTTCCAAACTAGTTGATTCTGTGATTCGGTGATTCTGTGATTTAGAGTGCCTGTCCCTGTCTGGGGGATGACCTGTGGGGCTTGGGGGTTCCTACCCCATACTGTCCCTGACCCACAGAATTTGGGGGGCCCTGACCCTCCCTGGTCCATGACCTGTGGAGTTTAGGGGTGTCTTGACCTTCTCCTAGCACTTACCCATGCGATTTGGAGTGCACTGTCCCTGTCTGGTCCATGACCTGTGGGGATTAGAGGTGTCTTGCCCCCATCCTGGCCCTGACCCACAGGATTTGGGGTGCCCTGTCCCTGTCTTATTAATGAACTGAGGGGTTTTGGGGTGTCTTGTCCCTGCCCTGACCCTGACCCATGAGATTTGGGGTGTCCTGCCCGTATCCTGGCCATGACCCATGGTATTCTGAGTACCCTGTCCCTCTCTGGTTCATGACCTCTGGTGTTTGGTGGTATCCTACCCCATCCTGGCCCTGACCCCATCCTGGCCCTGACCATTTGGATTTGGGACCCTCTGTCCCTCTTCTGGACTAAACTAGTGGGGTTTGGCTGTGTCCTGCCACTGTTCTCTCCTTGACAAATAAGGTTTGAGGATTCCGTGTCCCTGTCTGTTCCCTGACTGGTGGGGTTTGGGGGTGTCCTGCCCCCATCTTGGCCCTGAACCTTTGGATTTGGGATGCTCTGTCCCTCTTATGGACATGACTAGTGGAGTATGGAGGTGTCCTGTCCCTGTCCTGCCCATGACCAATAAGACTGGGGGTACCCTGTCACTGTCTGGTCCATGACCTGTGGGGTTTCAGTGTGTCCTGGCACTGTCCTGGCCCTGACCCATGGAATTTGGGGTGCCCCGTCCCTGTCGGGTGCATGACCTGTGGGGTTTGGGGGTGCCCTAACCCATCCTGGCCCTGAACTACAGGGATTGTGTGCCCTGTCCCTGCCTGGTCCATGACCTGTGGGGTTTGGAGGTTTTACCCTCATCCTGGCCCTGACTTATGGGATTTGAGGTGCCCTGTCGCTGTCTAGTTCATGACCTGTGGAGTTGGGGGGGTGTCCTACACCCATCCTGGCCGTTACACATGAGATTTGAGGTGTGCTGCCCCTATTCGGTCCATGAACCATGAGGTTTGGTGTGTCCTGCCCACATTCTGGCCCTGACCCTTGGCACTTTGGGTTCATCACCTGTGGGGTTTGAGGATTCCGTGTCCTTGTCTGTTCCATGACACGTGGTTTTTGGGGGTGTCCTGGCCCCAACCCTTTGGATTTGGGATGCTCTGTCCCTGTTCTGGACCTGACTAGTTGGGATTTGGGGTCCCTGTCCCTGTCTGTTCCATGACCTGCGTGGTTTGGGAGTGTCTTGCCCCCATCTGGGCCTTGACTCATGGGATTTGGGGTGCCCTCTCCCTTTCTGGTTTATGACCTGTGGCGTCAGGGTAACCCTGTCCCTGTCTGGTCCAGAACCTGTGGGGTTTGGGGGTGTCTTGCCCATGTACTGGCCCTGACCCATGTCATTTGGGGTGTCCTGCCCCTGTCCTGCCCATGACATATAGGATTTTGGGTGCCCTATCCCTCTCTGGTCCATGACCTGTGTGCTTTGGGGTTTCCTGCCCTTGTCCTGGCCCTGACCCGTGGAATTTGGGGAGCTGTGACCCTGTCTGGTCCATGACCTGTGGGGTTTCGAGGTGTCCTGCCCCCATCCTGGCCCTTACCATGGTTTTGGGGTGCCCTGTCCCTGTCTGGTCCATGACCTGTGGGGTTTGGGGGTGTCCTGTCCCTCTGCTGTCTCTGACCCACGGGATTTGGGGTGCCCTGTCCCTGTCTGGCCCATGGCCTTTTGGGGTTTGCGGGGTTTTGCGCCCACCCTGACCCTGATTTATGGGATTTGGGGTGCCCTGTCCCTGTCTGGTCAATGACCTCTCAGGTTTGGGGGTGTCCTCCCCATGTCCTGACCCTGACCCATGGGATTTGGTGTACCCTTTCTTTGTCAGGTCCATGTCTGGTTTGGTTTGGGGATGCCCTGTACCTTGCTGGTCCATTACCTGTGGATTTGGGGGTGTATTGCCCATGTCCTGGCCCTGACCCACAGGTTGTGGGGTTCCCTGTTGCTCTCTGGTCCATGACCTGTTGTGTTTTGGGGTGCCCTACCCCTGTCATGTCCCTCAGCCATGAGATTTGGTGTGTCCTCCCGCCATCCTCACCCTGACCAATAAGATTTGGGGTGCTCTGTCCCTCTCTAGTCCATAACCTGAGGGGTTTGGGAGGGTCTTAAACCATCCTGGACCTGACCCATGGGATTTGGGTGTCCTGCCCCTGTCCTGGCCCTGACCAATAAGATTTGGCATGCCCTGGCCATCTCTTGGCCCTGATCCATGAGATTTTGGGTTCCCTGTCCCTCTCTGGTCCATGACCTGTGGGGTTTGGTGGCGTCCTGCCCCTGTCGTGGCCCTGATCCACAGGATTTGGGTGCCCTGTCCCTGTCTGTTTCATGACCTGTGGAGTTGGGGGGGTGTCCTACCTCCATCCTGGCTGTGACCCATGAGATTGGGCGTGTGCTGCCCCTATTCTATCCATGAACCATGAGGTTTGTTGTGTCCTGCCCCCATCCTGGCCCTGACCCTTTCGATTTGGGATGCTCTGTCCCTGTTCTGGACCTGACTAGTGGGGATTTGGGGTCCCTGTCCCTGTCTGGCCCATGGCCTGTGGAGTTTGGAGGTGTTTGCCCCCATCCAGGCCCTGACCCTTGGGATTTGGTGTGCCTTGTCCCTCTCTGGTCCATGATCCACGAGTGTTGGGGGTGTCCTGCCCCCATGCTGGCCTGGTCCCATGGAATTTGGTGTGCCTTGTCCCTGTCTGCTCCATGATCTGTGGGTTTTGGGGGTGTCCTGCCCCCTTCCTGACCCTTACCCACGGGATTTGGGTGCCCTGTCCCTGTCAGCTCCATGACCTGTGGCATCAGGGGAACCCTGTCCCTGTCTGGTCCAGAACCTGTGTGGTTTGGGGGTGTCCTGCCACATCCTGGCCCTGACCCATGGGTTTTTGGGTGCCCTGTCCCTCTCTGGTCCATGACCTGTGTGCTTTGAGATTTCTTCCCCTCATGCTGGCCCTGACCCATGGGAATTTGGGAGCTGTGTCCTTCTCTGGTCCATGACCTGTGGGGTTTCAGGATGTTCTGCCCTCATCCTGGCCCTTACCCACAGGTTTTGGGGTGCCTGTCCCTGTCTGGTCAATGACCTATGGGATTTGGGGGTGTCCTCCCTGTGTCCTGTCCCTGACCCATGTGATTTGCTGTACCCTTTTGTTGTCAGATCCATGACCTGTTTAGTTTGAGGATGCCCTTTACCTTGCTGGTCAATTTCCTTTTGGGTTTGGGGGTGTCTTGCCCATGTCCTGGCCCTGACCCACAGGTTGTGGGGTTCCCTGTTGCTCTCTGGTCCATGACCTTTGGGTTTTGGGGGTGTTTTGCCCCATGTCTTGGCCCTGACTCATGGGATTTGGGCACGCCCTGTCCCTGTCTGATCCTGACACATGTGATTTAGGGGGCCCTGTCCCTGTCTGGTCCATGACCTGTGGGGCTTTGCGGTGTCCTGCCCCATCATGGCCCTGACCCACAGGATTTGGTGTGCCCTGTCCCTCTCTGGTCCATGACCTGTGGGATTTGTGGTTCCCTGTTGCTCTCTGGTCCATGACCTGTTGTGTTTCGTGATGTCCATAGATGGCTATGTCCTGTTCAGGAGAGACAGGCCACTAAGGAGAGGTGGTGGAGTTGCTCTTTATGTGAGTGAGCAGCTAGAATGTATTGAGTTCTGTCCAGGGGCAGATCAGGAGCGAGTTGAGAGTTTGTGGGTGTGAATTAAGGGGCAGGCTGGCAGGGGTGATACTGTTGTGGGTGTCTATTACAGGCCACTGGATCAGGATGAGGAGGTTGATGAGGCCTTCTACAGGCAGCTGAGAGCAGTCTCTCAATTACAGGGCCTGGTTGTCATGGGGGATTTCAACTACCCTGATATTTGCTAGGAGGCCTACTCAGCCAGCCATCCTCGGCCCAGGAGGTTCCTCCAGTGCATTGATGCTAACTTTCTGATGCAAATGGTGGATGAGCCAACTAGGAGAGGAGCGCTGCTGGATCTTATCCTCACTAACAAAGAGGGTCTGGTTGAAGCGGTGAAGGTTGAGGGCAGCCTTGGTTGTAGTGACCATGAGATGGTAGAGTTCAGGATCTCATGTGGCAGGAACAGAATAGCTAGCAGAATCACAACCCTGGACTTCAGGAGGGCCAACTTTGGCCTTTTCAAGCAATTGCTAGGGGAAATGCCATGGGACAGGGTACTAGAAGATAAGGGGGCCCAAGAGAGTTGGTTAGCATTCAAGGACTGCTTCTTCCGAGCTCAAGATCAGAGCATCCCAGCAGGTAGGAAGTCAAGGAAGGGTACGAGGAGACCTGCATGGTTAAACAGGGAACTGCTGGGCAAACTCAAGTGGAAGAAGAGGGTGTACAGATCATGGAAGGAGGGGCTGGCCACTTGGGAGGAATAGAAGTCTGTTGTCAGAGGATGGAGGGAGGCAACTAGGAAAGCTAAGGTCTCCTTGGAATGAAACCTTGCAAGAGAGGTCAAGGACAACAGAAAGGGCTTCTTCAAATACATCGCAGGTAAAATCAACACTAGAGGCAATGTGGGCCCACTGATGAATGAGGTGGGGGCCCTGGAGACAGAGGATAAAAAGAAGGCGGAGTTACTGAATGCCTTCTTTGCCTCTGTCTATACTGCTGGAGGCTGTCCTGAGGAGCCCCGGACCCCTGAGGCCCCAGAAGAAGTCAGGATAGAGGAGGAGTCTGTCTTGGTTGATGAGGGCTGGGTCAGGGACCAATTAAGCGATCTGGACGTCCATAAATCCATGGGCCCTGATGGGATGCACCCGCGGGTGCTGAGGGAGCTGGCGCAAGTCATTGCTAGGCCACTCTCCATCATCTTTGCTAAGTCGTGGGCAACGGGAGAGGTGCCTGAGGACTGGAGGAAAGCGAATGTCACTCCAGTCTTCAAAAAGGGCAAGAAGGAGGACCCGGGTAACTATAGACTGGTCAGCCTCACCTCCATCCCTGGAAAGGTGATGGAACACCTTGTCCTTGGTGCTGTCTCTAGGCACATCAAGGATAGGGGGATCATTAGGGGCAGTCAACATGGCTTCACCAAGGGGAAGTCATGCTTAACCAACCTGATAGCCTCTTATGAGGACGTAACCCGGTGGATAGATGATGGTAAAGCTGTGGATGTGGTCTATCTCGATTTCAGTAAAGCGTTTGACACAGTCTCCCACAGCATCCTCGCAGCTAAACTGAGGAAGTGTGGTCTGGATGATGGGGTAGTGAGGTGGATTGTGAACGGGCTGAAGGAAAGAAGCCAGAGAGTGATGGTCAATGGGACAGAGTCCAGTTGGAGGCTTGTGTCTAGCGGAGTCCCTCAAGGGTTGGTACCGGGACCAGTGCTATTCGATATATTCATGAATGACTTGGATGAGGGAATAGAGTGCACTGTCAGCAAGTTCGCTGATGACACCAAACTGGGAGGAGTGGCTGATGCACCGGAAGGCTGCGCAGCCATTCAGAGAGACCCAGACAGGCTGGAGAGTTGGGCGGGGAGAAATTTAATGAACTATAACAAGGGCAAGTGTAGAGTCCTGCGTCTGGGCAAGAACAACCCCATGTATGAGTACAAGTTGGGGACAGACCTGTTGGACAGCAGCGTAGGGGAAAGGGACCTAGTGGACAGCAGGATGAGCATGAGCCAGCAGTGTGCCCTTGTGGCCAAGAAGGCCAATGGCATCCTGGGGTGTATTAGAAGGGGTGTGGTTAGCAGGTCAAGAGAGGTTCTCTTCCCCCTCTACTCTGCCCTGGTGAGGCCACATCTGGAATATTGTGTCCAGTTCTGGGCCCTTCAGTTCAAGAAGGACAGGGAACTGCTAGAGAGAGTCCAGCGCAGAGCCACAAAGATGATGAAGGGGGTGGAACATCTCCCTTATGAGGAGAGGCTGAGGGAGCTGGGTCTCTTTAGCTTGGAGAAGAGGAGACTGAGGGGTGACCTCATTAATGTTTATAAATATGTAAAGGGCAAGTGTCATGAGGATGGAGCCAGGCTCTTCTCAGTGACATCCCTTGACAGGACAAGGGGCAATGGGTGCAAGCTGGAACACAGGAGGTTCCACATAAATATGAGGAAAAACTTCTTTACGGTGAGGGTGACCGAACACGGGAAGAGGCTGCCCAGAGAGGGTGTGGAGTCTCCTTCTCTGGAGACATTCAAAACCTACCTGGACGCGTTCCTGTGTGATATGGTCTAGGTAATCCTGCTCCGGCAGGAGGATTGGACTAGATGATCTTTCGAGGTCCCTTCCAATCCCTAACATTCTCTGATTCTGTGACTGTGGCAAAGAGGGCATTCAATAACTCCACCTTCTCTGTGTCCTCCGTCACCGGGGCACCCTTCTCATTCAACTGTGTGCCCACATTTTCCCTAGTATTCCTTTTGCTGCTGATATACTTGGAGAAGACCTTCTTGTTGTCCTTGATGTCCCTTGCCAGATTTAAGTGCAAGTCGGCCTTAGCCTTCCTCGTCGCATCCCTGCATCCTCTGACGACCTTCCTATATTCCTCCCAAGTGGCCTGACCCCTTTTCCACGTTCCATAGACTTCCTTCTTCCATTTCAGTTTTGACAGAAGCTCCTTGCACATCATGCAGGTCTCCTGTTCCCTTTTTGCTTGATTTCTTACTCACAGGGTAAGATCATACTGATCTTGAGCTTGGAGGAAGTGCTGCTTAAATATTGACCAGCTCTCTTGGACCCCCCTACCTTCTGGAGCCAGATCCCATGGGATACCCCCAAGCAGGTCCTTGAAGAGGCCAAAGTCAGCTCTCCTGAAAGCCAGGGTTGTGATCCTACTTCTTACCCTGCTTCCTTCACTCAGGTCCTGAACTCCACCATGTCGTGGTCACTACAGCCAAGGCTACCCTCCACCTTCACATCCCCAACAAGACCTTCATTATTTGTTAGCACAAGGTCTAGGGGTGCACCTCTCCGCGTTGGCTCCTCCACCACCTGTGTTAAAAAGTTATCGTCAACGCTCTGCAGGAACCTCCTGGACTGTGCGTGCCTGGCTGTGTTGTCTTTCCAGCAGATATCAGGGTGATTGAAGTCCCCCATGAGAAGCAGGGCCTGCCATCGTGAGGCTACTTGCAGCTGCCTGTAGAACGCTTCATCTACTTCCTCTTCCTGATCAGGTGGCCTGTAGTAAACCCCCACAACAGCGTCCCCCATATTAGCCTGACCCTTAATTCTTACCCATAGTTCTCTCAACTCGTTCTTCATCCTTCCCTAGGCTCAGCTCGATACATTCCAGTTGCTCTCTCACATAAAGGGCAACTCCACCTCCTCGCCTTGCTGGCCTGTCCTTCCTTAAAAGTACGTACCCTTCCATGACAGCATTCCAGTCATGCGAGCTATCCCACCATGTCTCTGTAATCGCAATGAGACCACGGCCCTGCGACCACACACAGATCTCTAATTCTTCCTGTTTGTTCCCCATGCTGCGTGCATTGGTGTATAGGCATTTCAGAGAAGTAGTCAAGCATGAAGGTTTCCCAGAATAGGTGCAAGAGGATCCCCCACATCTATACATGCCCTTGAAGAGGTTGGTCTTTTGGTTCCCATCTTGGGAGGCAGCTATGGAATGTTTCTTGCTGTTCTGATTGGCCTGGCTTATTCCCCCGTTGGAAGCGACGGCACAAGCATTACCACCAAGCCCTTCAGTTTAAAGCCCACCTTACCAAGTTGGCCAGCCTGCTGCCAAAGATTCCCTTGCTTCTTCTAGACAGGTGGATCCCATCCCTCCCTAACAGGTTATAGTTATCAAAGAGTGTCCCATTGTCATAAAAGCCAAAACCCTCACGATAGCACCAGCCACGAAGCCAAGAGCTGATTTCCATTATATGTCTCTTTCTGGCTGCCCCCTTTCCTCTGACTGGCAAAATGGAGGAAAAGATAACTTGGGCACCAATATTTTTCACTTGCACCCTCAGTGCCTTGTAGTCTTCCTTGATTCTGCCCACATTCCGGCTTGTGGTGTCCTTCATGCCCACAGGAAAGAGCAGCAGGGGATAGTAGCCTGTGCTCTTGACAAGTTCTGGCACCCTCTTGGCAATATCTTGAACCTTAGCACCTGGAAGGCAGCACACCTCTCGTGACTCTCTGTCAGGTCGGCAGATGGGTGCCTCAGTGCCCCTCAACAGAGTCACCTACTGTGAACATCCTTGTCTCTTTTTACGGTATCCACTGTGTGCTGCAGGTATGGTTTCACCTTGTGGATCCTGCTCGTGGGTATCTATAGCTGTTAGAGCTTCATATCTGATTTTAGTTGTGATACTGGAGGGTGGAGACTGAGGCAGAGTCCTGCTTTTGTGGGTCACCAGGGACCAAGGAGCCTCTTTCTCAGTGGTGCCTTCTAATGGGGCATGATGCTCATTCCACCTATCTCTGCCTCAGCTCCCGTAATACTGTGCAGCCTTCTAACTGTTTCCTTCAACTCAGCCACTTCACTCACCGAGAGGGAGGTGAGGGCACTCAGGCCTGAGCTCCGTGCTCCCTCGTGTTTATGTGGCCCATAAGCCGAATGTGTGCAGCCTCTGGAGGCTTTTCCATAGAGGGGATCAAAGCAAAGCTCTGTCCCCTCGGGGATTCCTGAACCTGCCTTTCTGTCCTCAGCACGCCAGAGAGCAGGCTGAGCTGCAGCACGAGCATGAGGAGCGGGAGCAGCTCAGCCGGGGTGGAGAGCCTGGCTGCCCCATGGCACCAGGCCTTCAGGCAGCCCCACAGCCAATCGCTGCCCTTGTGCAGGCACCGTCCTGCTCTACGTGGCCCCGGGGCCACCCGGCCACACGTCCTGAACTCAGGCATCCAGTACCAGGGGCCAGGCTCTGTTGGGGTGCTCCTGGCCAGAGCATCAGGGATGTTTCTTTCCGGATCCATGGGGCGGCTCCTTTTCACTTCCATGGCGCTGCTCCTTTCCAGCTCCATGGAGTCACTTCTGTCCTGACCTTGTTGTCCCCATCCTCAGCCTTGTCTGCTACCAGCAGCTCCACTCCAAGGCACTGGGGCCACACTCTGGCCCCCACCAGCCCCAGCTGGACCTGCACCTCCATCCTGGTGGGGGCTGTGGGATGGTTCCCAAGGCAGGTCCCACCGCAGGTCCCCCACCTGCCCTCTGCCACCCCTCCCCACTGGGCCTGCACTGCCTGCAGCAGCTCGCAGAGCTGCTCGGTCACCTCCTTGGTGGCCTGGACGGTGCAGATGAGCTCCACGACAAGCTGCCCCATGGTCATGGCTGGAGGGCAGCTGGGGGTGGCTCCACATCCACAGGGCTCTGAGCTCTGACCCCCTGTCCCCGGGGACCTGCTCTTGCTCTGTCCCAGCTGGCAGCTCCAGTGGGGTGCCCTGGCCAAGTGCCAGCCCTGGCTCCCCCACTGGCCCTTCGACAGCCTTGGGGCACCGGGGGATCCCGAGAGGTTGAGCGCCGCCAGCTCCGCCATCAAACTGGGCCAGGGCTCCAGGAAGGAGCAGAAGGAGCCCAGGGCAGAGGAGCTGCTCCCTGGCAAGGATCCCAGAGAGGCCATGGAGGCCAGCGGGGCCTTCAGGGACAGGCGCTCCCTGCTTGGCACCTCCGCACTCGCCCTGCAGAGGAAGAGAGGGCAGAGACCCCCACTGCACCCCGGCCCTCCAGCGGGACCCGCAAGCAGCACCCCCCTCCTCAGCTGGCAGGCAGGGCTGCCAAGTGCGGGCAAGGATGAGGCATGGGTGTGCGTCTGGGGCAGGATCTGGGGGTCTCCCTGAGCATTCATCGCATCTCCAGGGGGCTTCATTCTGCTCTCTGCCCCTGTCTTCCAGCTCAGGAGGCTGGATACCCAGAGAACAACTGGTCCTACTATTGAAGCCACAGGTAAAGGCAGCATTAAGCACTGCAGCCATTCCCTCATCCTTTGTCACACGCCACCCCAAAACCACCCATGAAACCCAGCAGCACCCTGAACTGCTGCCACAGCTCACGGCGGTGCCCACCACCTCCAGCCACCATCCTCTTAGCACCCTCCCTGCAGGTATTGATGCACGTGGATGAGACCCCCTGAACCGCCTCTTCTCCAGGCTGAACAGCCCCAGCCCTCTCAGCTGAGGATGCCCCCCCTCACCATGGGGTCGGGCACTGAGTGGGTCACACCCCCAGTCACGGGATGGATGGATGAATCATGGCACCAGGGACAGAGAAAACATTTAATTATCATGTTTATTGTAAAATTTCATAGGGGTGTGTGCCCCATGGGGGTTCCCAGACCTGCACCCCACGGCCGCTCAGTAGTTGGGGAACCCGTTTCTCTCCTGGGTCCAGCACTGCCACCACGGGGGCTTGCAGAAGTGGATGCGGCGGGGTTGGCAATGTCGTCTCCACCAGGCCTTCAGGCAGTGCCAGAGCCGGGTGCAGGCCTCTCACAGGCGCCATCCTGCCTTGCACTTCCCCGGCACCGCCTGGCCATGCGCCTTGCCCTCAGGCACCCACCGCCGGGGACTGGGCTCTGCAGGGGTGCTCCTGGCTGGAGCAGTGGGGATGCTCCTGCTCGGGCCCATGGAGCTGCTTCTGTCTGTCCCCATAGTGATCCTCCTCCTCTGCTCCGTGGGGCTGCTCCAGTCGAGCCCCGTGCGACAGCTCGTGCCTGGCCCCATCGAGCTGCTAATGTCTGGCCCCCTGGAGCTGCTCCTCTTCACTTCCACTGGGTTCCTCCTGCCCAGCTCCACAGGGCTGCTCCTGCCCAGCCCCATGGGCCTGCTCCTTTCCAGCTCCATGGAGCTGCTCGTGTCTGGCCCCATCTCCATTTCTTTGCCCTTGTCCCCATTCGCAGCTTTGCCCATGTCCGCGTTCACCTGTGGCCGCTTCACTCCAAGGCACCGGGGGCACACTGTGGGCACCAGCAGCCGCAGCCGCTCCTGTACATGCATCCAGGTGTGGGCGATGGAGGGATCCCCACAGGGGTTGCACCACAGTCCCCTGCCACCCCTCGCCACTGGCCCAGACCTGCCTGCAGCAGCTGGCGGAGCTGCTCAGACACCACCTGGATGTCCTGGCCGATGCGGTTGATCTCCAGGACGAGCTCCTCCTTGGCTGGGGAGCTTCTGCAAGGGGGCTGCACAGCCACGGGTCTCTGCTCCCTGTTCCCCCTGTCCCCGGGGACCCGCTCTTGCTCTGTTGCCAGTGGCAGATCCAGCAGGGGGTCCTGGACAGGGGCCAGCCCTGGCTCCCCCGCCAGCCCCTCGACAACGTTGGAGGACCAAGGGTGTTCTGGGTTTTTGAGCGCCGCCAGCTCTGCCCTCGCACCGGGACAGGGCTCCGGGAAGGAGTAGAGGGAGCTGCTGCTGGACACGGCCAGGGAGCCCAGGGAGTCCATGGAGGCCAGCGGGGCCCATGGGGACAGGCGCTCCCTGCTCGACACCTCTGCGCTCACCCTACAGAGGAAGAGAGGAAAGAGACCCTGCTGCACCCCGGCCCTCCAGTGGGACCCGCGGGCAGGTCTGCCCAGCGTGGGCAGGGCACATGGTGAGGGTCTGGGGCAGGATCTGGGGCTCTCCCCCAGCACTCACCGCATATCCAGGGTCGCCGTGGGATTCTGCTCTCCTCCATGTGCCTGGGTAGAAGCTGCTGAGGGAGGAGACGGAGTGAGCGGCCGGCAGCCCCCGGCACAGCCCTGGGTCGGGCTGCTGTGGGTGTCGGCCTTTTGCAGGGTGCTTGGTGCCGGGGCCACTCACCACTCTGCTCCTCCGGCCGGCCTCTCGCCCTCCTCATCCAACGGTTCGAAGGCTTCCACCACCTCTGCAGGACCCCCAGGAGCTGGGTGAGACAGGAGCAGCTCCCGGCCCCACACCGCAGCCCCCCACTTCACTCCACGCCACACTATGCTGTCACATGCCACCCCACACCACACCACCCCACCCCACGCAATGGAGCACTGTGGTGCAGGGCGGTGCGGTGCGGTGGTCACCTACCCGGAGCTGCCGTACGGCAGTGACCAGGATGAGCTGCATCACAAGCATCAGTAGTGGGGTCAGCTGATCCAGGTTGGGGACGCTGGAGTGCCCCATGGCATCTGCTCTGGTGTGGCCGCGACGCTTCAAGTCGCCAGCACAGGCCCGCGGTGGGGATCCCCAGTGACCTCCTGGGTCCCCAGTGACAGGACCCCCAACACTGCTGGTGTGGCAGAGGCTGAGGCTGCAGTCTGCCGAGACAATGCCAGACTGCGGTGCCCACTGCCCACTGCCTGCTCCCAAGGGGCATCCGCGGCACCCTTTCATAGTCCAGTAGCCACGCCCCTCTTTGTGACATCATGGGGCAGGCAGAGCCTCCTTTTGTGACATCATGGGGCAGGCACACCCCTCTTTGTGACACCCGGTAGCCACCCATGCCCGTCCTTGGCCAGTATGGGCAGATGCGACTGGCTCAGGAGGGGCTGGGACATCCCCCTGGAAATCAGGGGTGGCAGCTGATGGAAGCCCACGGTCTGCAAGACAGGAGGCCCTGGGGGGGCTTCAGAGGGGAGGGAGAAGAAGAAGGAGGAGAAGGAGAAGGAGAAGGAGAAGGAGAAGGAGAAGGAGAAGGAGAAGGAGAAGGAGAAGGAGAAGGAGAAGGAGAAGGAGAAGGAGAAGGAGAAGGAGAAGGAGAAGGAGAAGGAGAAGGAGAAAGAAGGAGAAGAAGGACCCTCACACCTGGCCCTCCAACCAACAGCAGCACTGGCCAGAGCTCTTGAATCAAAGAGGATCCCCTCAATGCTGAGCCCAGGTCCTGCTCAAACCCACCCCAGGTCCCTCCCTGCTCAGCCCAGGCCCCAACTGCCCTATCCCAGCCAGCAGCCGAGCCCCCCCGAGCCCCTCACTCCCCCCAATACTACACCAGGCATCGCCTAGCTCTAGCTGCCAGCTCCAGCCTCACCAGGGTGGGTCAATGCTCATCTGTGTCCTTCAGCAGGGAGCAGGACCTGATCCTCAGCATCTGTGGCTGTGCCCAGGTCGCATCCCAACCATCTCCCTCTTTCCGAGGCGGAGGAGGTGCTGAGCCCCGGCACGAGATGGCACCAAACTGGGAGGAGTGGCCAATAGCCCAGAATGCTGTGCTGCTGTTCAGTGAGACCTGGACAGACTAGAGAGCAGGGCGGAGAGGAATGTCATGAGGTTCAACAAAAGCAAGTGTAGGGTCCTGCACCTTGGGAGGAATAACCCCATGCACCAGTATAGGCTGGGGGTGACCTGCTGGAAAGCAGCTCTGTGGAGAAAGACCTGGGAGTTCTGGTGGACAACAAGTTCCCCATGAGCCAACAATGAGCCCTTGTGGCCAGGAAGGCCAATGGTGTCCTGGGGTGCATGAGGAAGAGTGTGGCCAGCAGGTTGAAGGAGGTTCTCCTCCCCCTCTACACTGCCCTGCTGAGGCCACACCTGGAACAAGGTGTCCAGTTCTGGGCCCGCCAGTTCAAGACAGACAAGGAACTACTGGAGAGAGTCCAGTGGAGGGGTATGGAGATGGTCAGAGGGCTGGAGCATCTCTGCTATGAGGAGAGGCTGAGGGAGCTGTGTCTGCTCAGCCTGGAGAAGAGCAGACTGAGGGGGGATCTTACCAAGACTCTTCTCTTCTCTTCTCTTCTCTTCTCTTCTCTTCTCTTCTCTTCTCTTCTCTTCTCTTCTCTTCTCTTCTCTTCTCTTCTCTTCTCTTCTCTTCTCTTCTCTTCTCTCTCTTCTTTCTCTTCCCTTCCCTTCCCTTCCCTTCCCTTCCCTTCCCTTCCCTTCCCTTCCCTTCCCTTCCCTTCTCTTTTTGAGTGCCCGCGGGTCCATGGAAGGACCCAGATGGTGGTGGCCTGAGTAGCTGCGGTTCCATGTCTGGACCCCAAGTGTGGGGCCACTCTGTGGCTGGACCCCCATGGTGGAGGCCTGAATGCCCGGGGGTTCTCCTATGGTGGTGATCTGAGTGCCCGTGGGTCCGGGGACGGACACCCAGGGTGCTGTCCTGAGTGCCCCTTGGGTCACCCACGCTGGTGGCCTGCGGTCCCGCGAGTCCATGGCTGGACCCTCACCATGGTGGCCTGAGTGCGCGGGCATCTGTGGCTGGACCTCCAAAATGGTGACCTGAGTGCCCGTCGGTCCCTGACTGGACCCTCAGGGTGGTGGCCTAAGTGATCGAGGGGTCTGTGGCTGGACCTTAGTTCCCGTTGGTCCGTGGCTGCATCGCGAGCGTGGTGGTCTGGGTTCCCGGATTCCCTGGCTGCATCCCCAGGGAGGTGGCCTGAGTGCCCGCGGGTGGGGCTGGACCCCGAGTGTAGGGCAACTCCATGGCTGGACGCCCACAGTGGTGTCCTGAGTGCTTGGATTCCCTGGCTGTATCCCCAGGGTGGTGGCCTGCGTGCTCGTTGGTTCCTGGCTGGACCCCCACAGTGGTGACCTGAGTGCCCTTGGGGTCCCCCACGGTGGTGGCCTGAGTGCCCGCGTGTCCGGGGCTGGACCCCGAGTGTTGGGCAACTCCGTGGCTGGTCCCTCACAGTGGTGGCCTGAATGCCCAGATTCCCTGGCTGCAGAAGCCAGGTGCATACTCCTGCCCCATGACCTGCTCAGGCACATGTGACATCATGAGTACCTGCACCAGCCAGCTGCACGCGCCTGCCGTAACTGCTGCAGAGCCACCAGTGCCATCACAAGCAGCTGCCCCAGCCAGCTGCAGACTCCTGGCCCTATCACCAGCTACAAGTGACATCAGAAGCAGCTGCACAAGCCAGGGCCTGCTCCTCCCCTGTCACCTACTCACCCACTGATGACATCACAAGCACCTGCACAAGCCAGCTGTTCATTCGTACCCAAAAAGCTACTCGGCCACCGATGACATCACAGGCACCTGCACCAGACTGGAGCGTGCTCCTGCCCTATCAGTTGCTGAGGCACTTGCGACACAACAGGCAGCTACACATCAATGGTTCCTGAGCCCTGAGTATCCCATGAGGAAAGGATCCCCATTTCTAGGGTGTGTGGGGTCAGTGCTTGAACATCCTACTTGGTGAAACTCATCAAGGGCTTTCACAGTTGCCTGTACTTTGGTTTTCAATATTTAACCACTGCCTCTGACTTCCTGCTTCACCAGCCCCCAGGGGTTGTCCCTTTTCTGGTCATTCCTTCCATGGTCTCTTCAGTGATTGTCCTCAGTGGGGCTCACTAACACCCTCAGAAACTTGGAGGTTTAGTGCTGACTTTTCCTTCTCTAGAGGCCCGTTCAATCTCTTTTCAGGATCTGCAGTTCAGGAACTTGGCACTCGAGGGCTCATTAACATGCAAAACACACCAACGAGACAAGTCTATGGGCGTAACTGTGCTAAATCCTCAGTTCTTATCTGGTGAATTTGAGAGGTTTCAGCAGTGTAGTCAAAGTGAAAAGTTTTCAATACTTAATATCATTAAGGAACAATTTCTTCTTTTTCCACTTCTGTCTGTTTTTTCTGCTTACACATTAAGTGATACCAGCAAACTATTTGATATTGATCCTGAGCATCTCCCGTTGGACTCTGAACATGCTGGGAAGTCAAGACCCTGTATGTCAGACACTCCATGAGCAGTCTTTGTCCCAACCCCCAACCCACATGTTTCTCAACAACCACCTGGGACTAAAGCAGCCTTGTTCACAGCTGAGCTTTCTCCACTGATGTCTGTAGCTGCATGTTCCAGCCCATGGGCACCAGTTTCCACCTGTTTTACTTGGAGAACAAGCTGCTCTCAGACACAGATGGATATTCCTTAATTGCCAAAAAAACAAAACCAGAGGAGGATACGGTTCAATAACAAATAAAATTCACTCCTCTGCTGTATATTGAGTCCACACCACCTCTTCTGAAGTCCACTTTCCACTGTGGATGGCCTTAGACCAACAGAAAACACCTTTTTGTGTCAAGCACAGATCCCAAGAACCCCCAAAGCACTCCCTGCCCTGGACAGCTTTCGTTGTTTGGCCATATTTGCTCACAGCGAGTCACATGCTGACGTCATGAGCTCCCTTGATTCACAGAGGGAAGCAAAGGACAAAGTGAATTAAATGCAGTCTTGTGAATAGCCAAACCTGCATTAATTCCAACATATCTGGGTTTCAGGAGCATCTTCAAGTCCACTCTGAAGCATCTAGACTCACTCATTTCTTATTCTCCTCCAACTCTGGACAGCTTGGATGCAATTGTCCAAGCTTCCCTTTCTACTCAAGGGAGAGAAATGAGTTGTCTCAACTGAGATGCTTTGGTCTACCCTGCCTGTCCACCAGCTCCTGTTCCAGAAAGGCTCCTGTCAGCCCTGGGTCACATTTCCCAGTAGCACGTGTGGGCTTCAGCTACTCCTGGGAATCTTGGAGGTGGTGGAAACCTCTGTGTGGGCAACTGCATCAACCCGTGAAGGAAGATGAAGTTCAACGGCAGGAAGTTCAAGAAGGCCAAGTGCAAGGTCCTGCACATGGTTCGGGGCAATCCCAAGCATAAATACAAGCTGGATGGAGAATGGATTGAGAGCAGCCCTGAGGAGAAGGACTTGGGGGTGTTGGGTGATGAGAAGCTCAACGTGAGCCGGCAGTGTGCGCTTGCAGCCCAGAAAGCCAACTGTATCCTGGGCTGCATCAAAAGCAGTGTGGCCAGCAGGTCGAGGGAGGTGATTCTGCCCCTCTAGTCCACTCTCGTGAGACCCTACCTGGAGTACTGCTTTCAGCTCTGGGACCTCCAACATAATAAATACATGGAGCTGTTGGAGTGAGTGCAGAGGAGGGCCACAAAGATGCTCAGAGGTCTGGAGCATCTCTCCTCTGAAGACAGGCTGAGAGAGTTGGGCTTGTTCACCCTGGAGAAGAGAAGACTCAGGGAAGACCTTAGAGCAGCCTTCCAGTACCTGCAGGGACCTACAAGAAAGCTGGAGAGGGACTTTTTACAAGGGCATGTAGTGATAGGACAAGGTGGGGAATGGTTTTAAAGTGGAAGAGGGGAGATTTAGATTAGATAACAGGAAGAAACTCATTCCTGTGAGCATGGTGAGACACTGGCACAGGTTGCCCATAGAAGCTGCGTTTGTCCCCTCCCTGGCAGTGTCCAAGGCCAGGTTAGATGGTGCTTTGAGCAACCTGGTCTAGTGAAAGGTGTCCCTGCCTGTGGCAGGTGGGGTTGGAACTAGATGATCTTTAAGATCCCTTCCAGCCCAAACCATTCTATGATCCTAGTGTTCTATGATATTCAGTTAACTTTTTCACTTCTTCTCTTCACCGCTCGGTCTTCCTGGTCAGGCGGCCTGTAACAGATGCCCACTATAATGTCTCTTGTCCTTGCCCTCCTTTTAATCCTGATCCATAAGCTCTCAATCAGCTCCTCCTCCATGCCCAGGCAGAGCTCCATGCACTCAAACTGGTCATTGACATAGAGCGCAACACCCCCTTCTCGTCTCCCCTGCCTGTCCTTCCTAAAAAGCCTGTATCCCTCTATTCCAATGCTTCAGTCATGAGAGCCATCCCACCACATATCTGTGATGCCAATAAGGTTGTAAGGTGACTGCGATCAGTGACATCAGAACCAGCTGCAGAAGCCAGGTGCATGCTCCTGCCCTATGACCTGCTCAGGCACATGTGACATCATGAGTACCTGCACCAGCCAGCTGCACGCGCCTGCCGTAACTGCTACAGAGCCACCAGTGCCATCACAAGCAGCTGCCCCAGCCAGCTGCAGACTCCTGGCCCTATCACCAGCTACAAGTGACATCAGAAGCAGCTGCACAAGCCAGGGCCTGCTCCTCCCCTGTCACCTACTCACCCACCAATGACATCACAAGCACCTGCACAAGCAGAGGGGAGCTGCTCCAGAGCTGACCCGTCCTGCAGTGGAGCAGCAGATCTCAGCACACGGTGGCTTCTCCAGGAGCACATACAGAAGAAAGGGGGGTTAAAACTGCAGAAGAATGGAGGGTCATAAAGGCACGAAACAGCAGGAGGAAGAGACTTCCCCCGAAGCCTGAGGTGCCCCTGCAGAACCGCTTCAGTCCTCTGCAGTCTGAGGAGGAAAGACCCGCCGCATCAGGAGAGATGCTGGAGCCCAGTAAGGCAGCCCAGTGTGCTCCCTGTATAAAGACCAGTGCTACCAAGAAAAAGTGACGGGTGATAGTGGGAGGTGACTCTATACTGAAAGGCACAGAGGGGCCCATCTGCTGACCTGATGCGCTCTCTAGAGAGGTGTGTTGCCTACCGGGGGCTCGCATCAGAGATGTCACAGAGAGACTGCCGAGCCTAGTACAGCCCACAGACTATTACCCGCTGCAGCTGTTTCACATGGGCACCAGTGATACAGCCAAGAGCAGTCCAAGTCATGTCAAGGAGGACTACAGAGCCCTGGGAGCAGTGGTAAAGGACTCTGGGGCCCGGGTAGTTTTCTCATCAATCCTCCCGGTCAAAGGGAAGGGGACTAAAAGGGACAGTCGAATTAGGCAAATCAACACATGGCTACAGGACTGGTGCCACAGCCAGGGGTTTGGCTACTTAGACCATGAGACTCGTTTTGAGAAACCCGGTCTTCTGGCAGCCGACGGGGTTCATCTGTCAGAGAAGGGGAAGACCATCTTGGTTCACAGGTTAGCCAAGCTGGTAAAGAGGGCTTTAAACTAGAGTTGCCGGAGGGGGGGGAACCTCAGCCCATCCCAATTCAGCCAGTCCAATGCCAGGGCCAGCAATAGGTGCCCAGAGACTGGAGAAGGATGGCAGGTTGGCAGGAGAGCGCCAGAAGAGCAGCAGAAAGGAATTTCAGGCAGTAAGTCAGCTTCATCGGGGGCCCAAATGAAATGCTTCTATGGAAACGCATGGAGCATGGGGAACAAACAAGAGGAGCTGGAGATGTGTGCATACCTGCAAGGCTTTGACCTTATTGACATCACGGAGACGTGGTGGGTTGGCTCTGATGACTGGAGCGTTGGAATGGAGGGATACAGGCTTTTTAGGAAGGACAGGCAGGGGAGATGAGGAGGGGGGGTTGCGCTCTATGTCAATGACCAGTTTGAGAGCATGGAGCTCTGCCTGGGGATGGAGGAGAAGCTGTCGGAGAGCTTATGGGACAGGATTAAAGGGAGGGCAGGGATGGGAGACATTATAGTGGGTGTCTGCTATAGGCCACCTGACCAGGAAGACCGAGCGGATGAGACCTTCTATAGACAGATAGGTGTAGCCTCACATTCACAGGCCCTGGTCCTCATGGGGGACTTCAACCACCTCTATATCTGTTGGAAGAACAACGCAGCAGAGCACAAGCAATCCAGGAGGTTCCTGGAATGCGTGGATGACAACTTCCTTCTCCAAGTGATAGAGGAGCCGACGAGGAGAGGTGCCATGCTGGACCTTGTTCTCAGCAAGAAGGAGGGGCTGGTGGGGGACATGAAGCTCAAGGACAGCCTTGGCTGCAGCGACCATGAAATGGTGGAGTTCAAGATCCATAGGGCAGCAAGGAGGGTACACAGCCAGCTCACCACCCTGGCCTTCAGGAGAGCAGACTTTGGCCTCTTCAGGGACCTGCTTGGGAGAGTCCCTTGGGATAAAGCCCTGGAGGGAAGAGGTGCCCAAGAAAGCTTGTTAGTATTCAAGGACCACCTCCTTCAGGCTCAGGAGCGATGCATCCTGACAAAGAGGAAGGCAGGCAATACCGCCAGGAAACCTGCATGGATGAACAAGGAGCTCCTGGATAAACTCAGGCACAAGAAGGAAGCCTACAGAGGGTGGAAGCAAGGGCAGGTAGCCTGGGAGGAGTACAGGGAAATTGTCCGAGCAGCCAGGGAGCATGTTCGGAAAGCTAAAGCCCTGATAGAATTAAATCTGGCCAGCGATGTCAAGGGCAACAAGAAATCCTTCTATAGGTATGTCAGTGATAAAAGGAAGACTAGGGAAAATATGGGTCATCTCCGGAAGGAAACGGGAGACCTGGTTATCTGGGCTATGGAGAAGGCTGAGGTACTGAACCACTTCTTTGCCTCAGTTTCACCGGCAAGTGCTCTAGCCTCACCACTCAAGTCACAGAAGGCAGAGGCAGGGACTGGAAGGATGAAGAACCACCCGCTGTAGGAGAAGGTCAGGTTCGAGACCATCTAAGGAACCTGAATGTTCACAAGTCCATGGGACCTGATGAGGTGCATCCACGGGTCCTGCAGGAACTGGCGGATGAAGTTGCTAAGCCGCTATCCATCATTTCTGAGAAGTCGTGGCAGTCTGGGGAAGTTCCCACTGAGTGGAAAAGGGAAAACATAACCCCCATCTTCAAGAAGGAAAAAAGGAAAACTACAGGCCAGTGAGTCTCACCTCTGTGCCTGGCAAGATCATGAAGCAGATCCTCTTGGAAACTATACTGAGGTACACGGAAATCAAGGAGGTGATTGGTGACAGCCAACATGGCTTCACCAAGGGTAAATCATGTCTGACATATTTGGTGACCTTCTACGACGGGGTTACAGCGCTAGTGGATAAGGGAAGAGCAACTGATGTCACCTACCTGGACTTGTGCAAAGCATTTGACACTGTCCCGCATGACATCCTTGTCTCTAAATTGGAGAGACATGGACTTGATGGATGGACCACTCGGAGGATAAGGAATTGGCTGGATGGTCGCACTCAAAGAGTTACGGTCAACGGCTCAGTGTCCAAGTGGAGACCAGTGATGAGTGGAGCTCCTCAGGGGTCGGTATTGGGACCGGTCCTGTTTAACATCTTTGTCGGCAACATGGACAGTGGGATTGAGTGTGCCCTCAGCAAGTTTGCCAACGACACCAAGCTGTGAGGTGCGGTCAACACGCTGGAGGGAAGGGATGCCATCCAGAGGGACCTTGACAGGCTTGAGAGCTGGGCCTGTGCAAACCGCATGAAATTCAACAAGGCCAAGTACAAGGTCCTGCATGTGGGTCAGGGCAATCCCAAGCACAAATACAGGCTGAGCGGAGAATGGATTGAGAGCAGCCCTGAGGAGAAGGACTTGGGGGTGATGGTTGATGAGAAGCTCAACATGAGCTGGCAATGTGCTCTTGCAGCCCAGAAGCCAAATCGTATCCTGGGCTGCATCAAAAGCAGCGTGGCCAGCAGGTCGAGGGAGGTGATTCCGCCCCTCTACTCCGCTCTCATGAGACCCCACCTGGAGTACTGCGTCCAGCTCTGGGGCCCGCAACATAAGAAGGACATGGAGCTGTTGGAGCGAGTCCAGAGGAGGTCACGAAGATGCTCAGAGGGCTGGAGCACCTCTGCTATGAAGACAGGCTGAGAGAGTTAGGGCTGTTCAGCCTGGAGAAGAGAAGGCTCCAGGAGACCTTATAGCAGCCTTCCAGTACCTGAAGGGGTCCTACGTGAAAGCGGGAGAGGGGCTTTTTACAAGGGCGTGTAGTGACAGGATGAGGGGGAACGTTTTTAAACTGAGAGAGTGTAGATTTAAATTAGATGTTAGGAAGAATTTCTTTACTGTGAGGGTAGTGACACACTGGCACAGGTTGCTCAGAGAAGCTGTGGCTGTCCCTTCCCTGCCAATGTTTA